>NC_088242.1:37466896-37766896 GCF_036934945.1 Oncorhynchus masou masou | reverse complement strand
TTATGCACGCACACACAAACACAATTAGACACTCAAAAACAGACACACACACTTACGTCCGGCTGGGCCTCAGTCTAATGTCTGAACATGGGATGACTGCCACTAGCTGATCATGTCCTATACAGAGAAGAACAAGTTATTATTTCACAGTTAGAGATACTGCTGTATTGGCATGTCAGCCTTGCTGCACAGAGCACAACAGGAATTGATTTCATTTTACAGAGAACTGAAAGGGACTCTCCCTTCTTCTGAAACAAATGTGGGTTATGACTGCCACAAGCTGATCACGTCCTATACAGAGAACAGTAAGGTGAGTTATTACTTCACAGTTAGACATACTGCTGCATTCAAATCCAATCCAAGTGTATTGGTCGTGTACACAGTTTAGCAGATGTTATAGCGGGTCTCCCGAAATGCTTAAGTTACTAGCTCCTAACAATGCAGTAAAATATCAAACAAGTGCACAAATAACACAAAATTTAAATGAAGAAATGTCAACATCCCAAATAGCACTGTAACAATAATCCAAATGCAATCTATGTGTATATACAGTACACCAGATTAATTGACACAAGATATACTAAGAATTATATGTACAGCAGTAGATACTGTATATTAGAGTGAGCTATGTCAAGAATCCAGTATATAAATAAATATGTGGTGTGTATAAGCAGTGTAACTAAAATGCAATGTACAGTAGTAGAAATATTAGAATGAGCTACTGTATGTCGAAAATACAGTATTTAAATACACAGTACAAAGCCCCATGGCAAAATTGAAAGAACTGCAGGAAATGAGCTAACAGACCAGTCCGCAATATAAATATATAATATATGTATGTGAATCAAGTGTAAAGACAGTTGGGCAGTATGTGAATAGAAAAGTATGTTTACAGAAGTAGTTGGGAGTGGCATGTCAGCCTTGCTACACAGAACACAACAGTATTTTGAGAACTGAAAGTGACTCACTTCTCTTAAAACAAATGTAGGCTATAAAATACAAATCTTAACAAGTCTTGAATAACAACATGGAAATAATCGCAACATCAACATGTAAGTACATCACAGGCACAACTAAGTAGTTAGTCTGGCTGAAGTGGACCACCTACCTCTTGGAATACGCCCTACTCCCCAACAAGTCGGGCAGGTATCTCCTAGGTTGCCTGTACTGTTCCCGGTGATGGCTCCATATAGTTGGGAGGGGGACTGAAGTCTTCTCTTCTCCGGTTCTTGTTCCTGAGGCAGGATGGCCTCTGTATCATCCTTGGAGCCACTGGAGTGTTCTAAAGTAACCATAGTCGAAAAACCATCCGATCTAATGGGAGAAATGCAAACACAACCCCCACCCCACGGTGCTCTTACAAGGTGGAATTTCCCTCTTGAAGATCAGCCATGCATTCCCTCACTTTTCTCACACAAACAAGTACGATTGATATTGTCTAGTTTGGTATTACTCCATCTATAAGCACCTTGGTGACTCCGTTGGTCCTCTTTGTGAAACCTGAAATAATGTTGAGTTGCACTTTACGGTGTGAGGGCACCATAAACCTTCAACCTGCCTCTATAAAATAATTGTCCTGAATTAAATCTAGAGACATAGGAGGAGACAAAGACATAGGATGCCCAAGTCCTCAACATTGCTGTGAAGGCAAGACGGTTAGCATCACTGTATAGTATCTCTGACTGTCATGTCTTATTATGTCTGTTCCTGTCCTTTCTCGTCACTCTGTCTCTCTCTGCTGGTCTTATTAGGTTACCTTCTCTTTCTCTCCTTCTCCAGCTGTTCCTCATCTCCCCTAACTAGCTCATTCACCCTTTCCCCACCTGTTCCCTTTTTTCCCTCTGATTAGGTCTCTATTTCTCTCTCTGTTCCTGCTACTTTCGGTGTCAGATTCTCGTTTGTGTTTCTCATGCCAGAAGCAAGCTATCGTCTCGTTTGCTTCCACCTAGTCCTATCCTGTCGGAGTCTGCCTGGCAGGTGCATCCTGCACTCTACTAACTATCTTTTGTTCCATTGACAACGTCGGAAGAGGATCTATGCCATTCCTGTTTTTTCATTAAAAGAACTCTGTTTCTGTTAAAACCGCTTTTGGGTCTTCACTCAAGTACATAACACTGACTGATTGCAGATCTATAATCGACTGCTACTGAGTTAGAGAAGTTTTGTCAAGGTGAGATGTTGAAAGGAATATTTTATGGGGGCCACAATATTGCTACGATGTAGGCCCCGGCTATTCAACTGGTGTCCCTTGGGTCAGATTTGTCCAATTTATGAATTTAGAATGGCCCTTTGATAGTGGCGTGTATTCATGGATGCTAATGGATGCCAGTCTTCCCCCCAAAAATGTATCTTTCGCCTTTCGGTGTGTCATAATCTTCCTTTATTTCGCAAGAGGCTGAATGTATATCACAGGAGAAAGCATCTGACCGAGTAAAACAGCACCCCTCTGTTTCTCCTCATGTAGACAATCTATCTGATGCTGTCTGGTCCAAACAAGTATGACATTGTTGCAGCCCGTAGCATTGAGTGCAAGGGAAGCCAGCAAGCATCTGGCCTCCCTTGACAAATAAAAGTATACAAAATTAGCCAACCAGCTTTAAGCTAAACTGAGCGAGCTCAACTGTGAATGGTCCTGGTGCACAAAAAAAGTGCCAAAGGAAGCCAGCTTGGATTTGGCATCACTTCTATCAAATCCCATTGAGAGCATACGTCATTGACAGAAAAACTTGAATTGTTGCATCTCGTGGCATTGTTTCCATCCGGTGGCTAGCTAGCCAGCTAGCTAAAATTGGCCCTTTCCTCAATCAGCCTTGGTTGGATTTAGGAATTTGGACTTGTGGTTTTACTTAATTCTCCACTGGCCAATGATTATAAAGGTGATTCTTATCCAACCATTACCATTAATTCGTACATTGTTGTGCCCCTGGCCTGAAAGGATGGAAGTTCAATATAGAAGGCTACATGTAGAAGGCTAATGTTAACAAGCTAATGTTGCCCATGAATGGGTTAGGCTAGAGAGCAAGCATTTTAGCCAGGTAGCCTAGGACAACAAAAAATACAAGTGTGTACTGTATGACAGGAGGATAGAATGTTTCGTCAACCTGAAAGAGAGGATGACATTGGCGCTTCTCGACAAGTAGTCAACATGTTTTTCTACTTGCACGAACACACACACGCACACATAAATCTGAACCTTGGACAGTAATCCTATTTAGCTTATGGTGATTGGACTAAATTGTTTTGGTATCTTTTAGATGTCACTGTATTAGACTAAGCAGAGGTGATTTGATGGTATTCAAATGTTGAAGTTGAAATGATGCTGGAATAGTAGAGGCAGCTACTGTTTTCTTTGCGACTTGCGGTCACCCTCTGTGGTTCTAAATCCATAGTTGTTTAGTGGTACAAAAATGTCTGAAACTGGAACTTGCTTGACCATGCTGTATGTCATGTAACTTTCTGTTACTATAAATGGAATATGCTTTGTGGACTTCACTGGATAGAGGTTGCTATCCTTGCCTTCCCCAGGGATTTTACCCATGCACCACTACTGCCCTTTGATCAATTCTGAAAATAATTTATTCTTTTTTAATGCAAAAAGGTGCCCTCTTCAAAATTTTCCAGTGGGAGAACCTGTTTTCCTGTAGTCTCGCCCATTACCTGCTGTCACTCAATATCACTGAACATACCAGTTACAGTATCATCATCTACTTTTATATAATGTTGTTCGTTTGCTAAGCAAGGGTAATAATTCTCTCAAGAGAGCAACCTATGTGAGCTTAGTTGCTTTTCTCAAGAAAGCCAACAGATATCTAGCGAAAATGCTTGATGAGAAGTTCGTATTAGATGCAGTTCGTTTTTTTGTGACATCTTCAATCAATTGAATTGACTATATTATTATGATTTGAAAAACACTGCTTTTCAAAAATGTGTTATTTTTCTCCTCTGATATGAGCCCAAACAAAACGCTACACTGTGCAACAAGATTTGATGAGTTTTGCGACTGGATCCCATCGACAGGGCCATTGCATTTTGGTACACCAGAATTACATTCATTTCCAATTAAACGCTGCGTTTGCCTTACAGCATTGCGTTGCAGAGGCAGTTGCAGTGCATACCTAGGTTTTATCGAACATATGCGTCAACCTGTATGCATAGACAGCTTGACAGAAATGGTAGCAGAAGGTGAATGTTTAACTTTTGTTGCAAACATCCAGATGATGCTGCATACTATTTTGCGCAATGTTGCTGTCTGTGTGTTTGAAGCATAAAACACTGTGTTTGTCTCGCTCTGTGTAGTGCATATGTTGGATTTATCGAACAAATGCATCAAACAGTATGTGCAGAGGGTTGACAGAAATGGTAGCAGAAGGTGAATGTTCGGGATCATCTGGATATATGTGCAACAAAAGTTATGCTACAATTTATGTTAAGCTGTCTACAGCATACAGGTTGATGCATACGTTAGATAAAACCTAGGTCTGCACCACACCAAACGCACTGCACCTGCCTCTGCCTCTGCAACGCAATGCTGCATGGCAAACGCAGAATGTAATTATGGTGTACCAAAATGCAATGACACTGTAGTCCCCACAGAGGTGGTGCCCAGTTTGTTTATAAAGATCTGTTCTCTACTGATGTGGGGGGAGAAAAACTTCTCTGCGAAAGCTCGTCAACTGAAACATGCCATTCACACAGTGGCAGTCGGTGCCGAGGGAGGACGATGTTTATTTTATTTATTTTTTTGACCAATGCCTTTTATTTCTATTACAGGGTATTGGATGACTGTCATTCATATTCCATTCACCCAGCTCAATGTAACATCGATAGGTTTAGGCTACTACATGATACTCTAAAGTTTTCCTATACCCAGCATGAGGTTGCTACAACCCAGCCTATGAATGAAAGTTTACAACATAGGTTGAGAGACATTTGAGTAATCAAGGTGACATACATTGACACGTTCAATAGCACCTTGCGTACTCTTGCCCGCATCGAGCTGATCTAGTGTGTAATTATTAGTCTAACAGTTACAAACGAGAGTTTCGGTTGAACAAATTCAAGTGGCGCAGTGTTCTACGACACTGCATCTCTGTGCTGGAGGCGTCAATACAAACAACCTGGTTCGAATTGGGAGTCCCATAGGGCGGATCACAATTGGCCCAGCGTTGGCTGTCACTGTAAATAAGAATTTGTTCTTAACGGACTTGCCTAGTTAAATGTTTATCCCTGTTCCGTTAGCTTCCATTTAAGAAAAAAAAAATCAACAGAATCGGCAGAATTAATACACCCCTGATCACTCGCAAACACAGTTCACTTTCTTGGCAGCCACAAGCAAACAGCATGATCACTTTGATCCTTGTATAATTACTTTTAGCATCTAGGTGCTCTCCTTCTCTCACCTTTTCCCTTTGCTTGTGGACTTCAGTCCACAAAACATCAGCTGTCTGTGATCTGGCAAAAAATATCTTACCAAGCCAAACCTTCATATCATAACCGCTACACACAGCCTACATCATTGTCACCATATTAATGTCATAAAAACTGATTTTATATCAGAGCTGTGCATGTTGTTCACAAGCGTACCTGCCCTCATTGGCTAGAATGGTTCCACCAGATCTCACCTCTACTTTAGGCTGAATGGTAGAACAGCTATTGCCATGTTAAAATGTTATGGAATGCATTTTTGCCATTTTTCTATGGTAGGCCACTCTGGTAGACCTAAATTATGATCAAATAGCCACAGTAGCCTACTTGACCACTCTAGAAACTGTAACTTGAATCTGGTACAGCTGCAGTGTTCACAGTAAACTTGGGGCTCCTGAGTGGCACAGAGGTGGAAGGCACTGCATCTCAGTACAACATACCCTGGTTCAAATCCAGGTTTTTAACAGACTTGCCTAGTTAAAGAAAGATAAAATATATATATATTTTTAATGCGCTGGAAGTTGACCAGAATTTTTACAACATTCAAGCATGCTCGCAGACCTGAAATGTGCTCAGAGAACATTGCTGGTGGTATGTATGCCCTATACATTATTTATGCTTTAAAAACATTGATTTTATTTCTTTTTTTAATCTAGGGAAAATGACAATGCATTAGTTCAGCTGACAGTGTAGAAAGTTGATATGCTTTTGCCTCTAAGCACTTACCGTATAAAATTATGTCCTGCAGGTTTGCAGTGCTGCTATTTGTTGATTAGGTAAATACTCTCAGCCTAGCATGTTTTATATCAGTCAAGGATTAACGAATGTTGGACACTTCTCCTACATCGTTTATATAAACTTGCGAAGTGAAGTAATCACTTCCTACTTGAGGCATTTGGCAGGAGGGATGTCGTTTCTGAATGTTGTATGTTGCCACTTGGTGGGAAATTACAAGCATTAACCACGTCAATGTTTATCATATGCGCCTATAATTTGATTAAGACTTGGCCGAAGAAATATATGGAAAGCAATGTATGGAAGTCGGTAGGCCAATGTCCAATTTCTAAAAAACACCGAGTATAACTTATTTTAAGTTGCAAACAAGTTTGTAATACCTTAATGGCAATGTAATGCCCAGCAATTCAATTCACATCCCGTTTTTAGAAGGTAGAACATACGTTGTAAAAGCCATTTTCAATATCATCTTTATGTATTACACTAACCACAGCTACAGACGCCTATAGAAAGGAACTTCAAAAGAAAAGGCCTTGGCCAATTGCAACCAAGGGATAGTTAACCCATAAAAAAATGCCATATTGCTTTCCTTGCCCTGCAAGCAGTCTATGGACAAGGTATGGCAGCAATCCATGCTTTGGTTTTGGACACTTTTAAACGCTAACTTTATTTGCATTTGTGGCAGAAATCCATTGCAGTCAATGGTACCCATATTTGCATTTTCATACTTTATGGCCAAGTCTTTTTGTATCTAAAATTGATTATTTAGCTCAACGAAGTCATATAAATGATGTGGACATGAAAGCGCACAAATGCTAATATAGGTACTATTGGAGTGTTTGTAATCATGTAGATAAGTTATTCATGGTTACATAAAATTGTAAGTAGCCAACACGGGTAAATTGCCACAGTGGATTTGCTGTGGTAAACAAGGGAATACTTAATTTCAGTTGTAGGGAATTGTCATATTTCAATCTGTGCATAGTCTTCTCAATGAGTAGGTTTAATTAATACAAATATAATAGCCCGTAGTGAACAGGACAAACATGTCTTGAAAAACTTTGAGAAAGCAGAACTAAAAGTTAACACCTACAGCTTAATGCTTCTTGATGGTTTAGCTGAAAAATTGTGCTTACATAATAAAATACCATCGAGCATGACAATTACCCTCTGTTCTTTAAATTTAAACTATTTTGTGCCGTGCACATGACTTAAAGTTAACCTATAAGTTCAACAAGTCATCAGACACAAAATGTACAGAAACCCATACAATAAATCAGTGCCATTCAACAGGTGTAAAGTTCTTAAGTAAAAATACTTTAAAGGAGTATTTAAGTCATTTTTTTGGTATCTACTTTACTATTTATATTTTTGACAACTTTTACTTCACTACATTTCTAAAGGAAATAATGTACTTTTTACTCCATACAGTTTGCCTGTCACCCTAAAGTACTCATTACATTTTGAATGCTTAGCAGGACAGGAACATTGTCAAATTCACACACGTATCAAGAGAACATCCCTAGTGAATCTGGCAGATTCGCTAAACACAAATGCTTTGTTTGAAAAGTGTCTGAGTGTTGGCGTGTGCCCCTGGCTATCTGTAAATAAATGTTTAAAAAAATAAAAATAAACAAGAAAATAGTGCTGGCTGGTTTGCTTAATATAAGGAATTTGAAATTATTTATATTTTTACTTTTGATACTTAAGTACATTTTAGCAAATCAATTTACTTTTGGTACTTAAGTATATTTAAAAACAAGTACTTTTAAACTTTTACTCAAGTAGTATTTTACTGGGTGACTTTCACTTGAGTCCTTTTCTAAAGGTATCTTTACTTTGACTCAAGTATGACAATTGGGTACTTTTGCCATCACTGCCATTCAAACAACCATGTTGAAAATACATTTCAGCCCCTAAAAATAGAATTGTGCAATTTGTTTATTGGCTGATTGACAATTGCAGTGTACTTACATGCTGATTGAAAGGAGACCCCTTTAGCAAGCACAGTTAATATTTTCAGAATTTCTTTCGAAAACATGATCTTTAAACTGTTAGTATTTGAACATATCACAACCACAAACATGTGTCCAGTTACAAACCTATTTTTTTCTGAAAGGAAAAGTACACACAGAGATAGGCCTATACTATGTTTGACAGTTCAGCCTACAAAGTTTGAAACCTATGCACTCAAATCACCATGACTCGGTCACTGATTACCATTCATAAAAACAAGCTATGAGAAACTTGGTTCCATGAACAAACTTTGGAATGTTATGGTTGGATATACGTAGTAGTGTTATATGATAGAAATATAAGAAAGGGGATGATTCTTACAATGTGAAAGAGGAAAATTAGTACAAGTGTGATGCAGACAACATTTATAGATGCGAGTCCTATAGTACCACAAGTATGACTCGTGTGCTTAAAACTGACATGCAGGTGTCTCCTAAAAAGAAACAGCTTATTTCCTTAGTCTGCAGTGTCTGTTCCTTATACAATCCACAGGTCAAATGTTGCTTGTAGCCAGACATCTAGAATAACAGTACTTTTGATACATACATACATACAATATTGCATTGTTTAGGCCAATTCACTACTATATCTAAAAGAAATCTGACATCTCAGTTCTTTAGCATTCCTTATGTAATTGGAATGTGACTCAAACCATGTAAGTCCTTCAAAACAACAAGAATAGTCTCAATACCCAACACAATGGAGAAGATTGGAATTCTGAATACATTCACAACCTCCATTCTCTTTGGGACAGAGAACCTACCCTGGCCCTGTCAATAGGTAAAGCCCATGACCTGACATCAGTGGCAAAATGAACCCCCCTCTCATTGGTTGTCAGGGGTCGTGTAGCGGTCTGGCTGATTGGCCGACCGGCCCGTCAGTAGTGTGTTGTCGGCCATGGCGACCAGCTCGTTGACAGTGTGCTGAAGGTTGTGCCTGTGCTTCATCAGCAGCCACTGGTTGAGCCGCTGGTCCCTGAAGCCCATCTCCAGCAGCACGGCCATCATGGAGGCGTCCTGGCTGGCCGGGTCCACACCACGCTGCAGTGAAGGGGGTGGGGGAGCCAGGTCAAAAGGTTAGTTCTCGCTTGTCATATTAAAAGTGCACAGGGGTTATACAATAATACTGTACATTCAACACTGTAAAAAAAAAAGACATGCATCACCTTGGTCTTTTGAGCCAAAAACGCTTTAAAATAGATAAGCAACTTTTTTCACAGTTGTATGAAATAATCACTCATCTTTATGACGTTATAACCATTCATCATAGAGCATATTAAAAAGTTACGTCAAAGTTTTATCTCATGGCAGTGTGTGACGAGGTGACGTAGTGTGCTGTACGTGGGACCTACCTGTGTGGAGCAGCTCTGTCCAGTGAAGAGAGCCTTATAGGCAGACGCTGCCACTGACAGAACGCCCTTTACTAGTCCCTCCGTGATACCGCCTTGGCCCCTACAGAACAGGAAGGATGTTGTCAGCCACTATGGGGAACTATTTGTTCCAGGGCCAGTGGTTTGGAGCTAGCAATGCTTTCACAAGACCCAAAATGCCACAAAGCGTGTACAAAAAAAGCTGTGTCACAGTTATATCACCAAATGACATCACACCATGAAGGTCTTTAAATATCTTCTCTTTATTGCGGTTTTATCATTTACAGTTGTATCTTTTGATATCTACCTGTAGGCAGGTAGCGTAGTGGTTAAGGGCATTGGGCCAGTAACTGAAAGGTTTCTGGTTCGAATCCCGAGCCGATGAGGTGAAATGGGTTGACGTGCCCTTGAGCAAGGCACTTAACCCTAATCTGGATGAGATCTTCTGCTAAATGACTAAGATGTAAATGTCATGTGTCAAAAATACTGTGCCTATCAACAATTAATGATTAGTAGCCATTGAAACGTTTCACATTCAAATATTAATTTGTTGGCAGAAACCAAGTGTTTCAAACATTTTTTGGGGGAACTTCTACCATTGAAAAGCGATATTACAAGTATAAATACAGTAAAGTACAAACACTAAAATGTTTGAAGCAAAATAGCATTGTTTTTTTAATGACAATTGCTCAATTCAAGGAGTTGGTCTGATGGGTGCAGTCTCATGACATCGGCCTCCCCCTTGCTTGCGGGAACAATGGAGAAGCAATAGAGGAGCAAAGAGGAAAGGCCCACCTGTATATCATGAGGAGACCCGGACCACCTATTGAGATGCGACTTTTGTTAAGTAAATCAGGTGATAAATGACGTACTAGGGAGGCTGGAGTCTTTTAATATTGTGTAGGTGTTTCACCTTGGGCGCAGGGAGCTGCAGGGTCTGGAGTTGTATGTCTCCAAGGCACTGGCTAAGCCCGATGGTCTGGTTGTACTAGATACTGAAATATAGATGGGGGGAGGGGGGGGGGGGCGACACATGCTGGATGAGAGAGCTATTACAGAACAGTTGAGACGTTTTCCTGTTCCAGCCTCTTCGAAAGACACATATGTTTCCTTTCTGGTCAGTGGCCGCAGACGGCGAAGTGAACACATCCTCAAAAAGACATGATGGAACAAACACAAGACAAGCTAGTCACATTAGTTAAATTGCATATTTTTTGGGACTGTGTGATCAGAGCTTCCAAAAAAAAACACGTCGCGTCTGCTTCATGCAGTGAAAAGGCTGTATTTTGTAGACACTTTCCCAACCGGCTGTGTGTGTCTTAACACTCACCATTTAAATGGACCACTGGTTGGCATGGTTCTACTGGTCCAGACGCTTGTTGACTTGTTGGCTCTGCAACGTGGACTGCTTCAGACCTGGAAAACACACCAAACATAATGATATACTGATCGGAGAGAGAACGGACAGTGGGGTATAATATCAGTCTGATAGTCCTCCCGCAGAAGATACTGAACAATTTGCACACTTTACTTCAATAAAACACACTGTGATTGAACAGTAACATATCGTGATATCATTGTCCCCTGTTATAGCTGAGCTGATAGCCTACTATTGCCTCAGAGAGCCCTCTCACCTGTGTGTGTACAGGGCTTGTGGGGACAGGAGAGAGACCGGCGGTGGCACCACCTCAGGGGCAAGGGGGACAGCATCCAGCGTCTGGGAGGCACACAGCATCTGGTTGACACTGCTGTGGATGGTGGTCTCCGTGACTGTGGCTGCAGCCTCGCCCCCCTCTTGCCTCTCCCCCTCTGGGGTGGCTCTGTCCAGCTCCTCAGGCTCAGAGTCTGTCGCCGCCTCCTGCTCCACGGCTGCGGTAGTGACAGGCTCCGAGAGGGCGGAGCTGTACGTGGACTCGCCCAGCGGCCGACTGGTGTCGAAGCAGTCCGGCAGGACTATGACGTAGTCCTCGCAGGAGGATGAGGACAAGGTGGAGATTTGGCTGCTCACCTCGTCCCAGTCCGCTTGTTCGTTCTTCTTCCTCCTCATGTTCTTTCTCCTCTTCAATCTCCACGTAGTTGTCATCCTTTTCATCTTCTTTATCATCGGCTTTCTGGTCCTTCACATCCTTTCTGCCTTTGTTGTCTTCCTCGTCCTCCACCTTCATTGCATACAGCTCCATGTACACATTCTCAACCTCTGGGGCCACAAGCACCTCTGAGGACAATGCATTGAGAACAAACCAACCGTTTTCTGATTATGTCTCATAATCATGTCTTCTGCTAATTTACAATTGCCAATGTGTAAAAAGGTGAGAGCATTACTTGGTGCATTTTGACTTGAGTTACTGGAGTCTGTAAACAGAAGCAGACAGGCTGCAGTGAGAGCGGTTCCTTACCTGTGACAGTCTCCTCTGAAAGTGTGATCTGGGGAAGGCCTGGAGGTGAACCTTGATCTCTCATAACACCCATCATCAGCAAATCTGGTCCTGTCACTCTTAATGTGGTGTCAAATACTTTCCTCTCATAGCCGAAGACAGGGCCCGAGGCTACAGCTCCAAAAACTGAAACAACTTTAGTTTTTAACTTCAATTTAGATTATTTAGTTATTTAACAGACGCGCTTATACAGAGCGACTTACAGTAATGAGTGCATAGATTTTCATACTGGTCCACCGTGGGAATCGAACCCACAACCCTGGCATTACAGGGTTGTGGGTTCAATACTGTCATACAGTATTACATGACAGTCATAACAAATACCACAGATAGTGAGTGGACAGAACAACCATACTTTATCATTCAACTGAGTCTTATATCATTTTCACTTAGTGATGTTTACATGTTTTCACATTTTGTTGGGAAATTCAACCAAATAAGATCACCTTTGGGCTTGCAGTAGCTGGGCTGATGTCTGCGAGGGGGCTTGTGGTCGGGAGCCTCCTCGAGGGCGAGGGAGCGGATCACCGTCTCACACACAAACTGAGTCCCGCTGATGTCTTCCTCCTCGTGGCCAGGTGGGTCAGAGTTCTCCCCGTTCACTCCTGACCACAACACCCAATACAAAGATTAGGGTCGTGCCCGATTCAGGGTCATCACTGGGATCAAAGCTTCTTTTCTCTCAACTTCTTTCACTCAAGCCGACACGTCCCCCTAGTTAACATAACGCCTCAATTCTAGCCTACATTCATAAGCAACACAACATCTCACAATTTGATATGTATTTTTTTTCACTTATTTACTGTACAACTCAGTATGGTGAAAGTCCACAACATTCGCCTCTGCCTTACCTAGCAGGTTGTTGACCCGGTTCATCTCCGTGTTGTTTTCGACCTGGTCGGTGCCTGGGTGCTCCAGTAGAGGGCCATTGTGGGGCAGAGGGGACACACAGGGGGTCAGATCTACCAAAGGAACAAAAACAAACTCATCTCGGTCATCACAAGTCTGACAAGCATTAGGTCTTGAAACTCTCTGAATATCAGGGAAGAAAATGCCCCACCCCAAAAAAAAACTTGACATGGATTGTGGTGGCGTCGTATTATTTCTTACCGACTGGAGTGTTGTTCGGAACTTTCTCCAACTCTTGCACAACGTTAATATCCAGCAATCCAAAGGACAAACGATCCTAAAAAAATAAAAAACAAAGCACAAGTATTGTTGAGTCATTGAATAAAGCATGATGCTGCCCCATGGTGTACGATGAGGTCTACCTTTATGGCAAAGCCAACACCCTCTGCCTTGACCTAAGCCTTTCCTCACCTGTGCAGTGAGCAGGTCTACAGAGGGGAAGTGGTAGTCTCTGTGGCAGTTGTCTACAGACACGGCCAGACCACTGTCCCTGGAGCTGTTACTCGACATCCCCTCCACCTTCACCACCACAGGCCCAGGCTCCAATTCCTGAAGCAGTGTGGGAGAATGTCTAAACATGAGCAAGGTTTGGAATGATATAACGATACTAATAGTGGTGGAAATAGGCTGGATTTTGAAGTTTTATTACTGAATCTAAGTCCAGCCCTATAGAAGTGCCTGCATTAGCTAAGTAAATATTATTGCTTTGTACCTGGTGTCAAATTTGCTTCGTAAATCCGTCCCTGCACTAGTGTATGTACTGGGTAAAGAAATGTGAATGGGAAACAGAGGTGGTTGACTTGCCAGGCATTTGTTCTGTGGACAGTTGGCGTGTGGGCTGGTGCTGGGGGCCACCACAATGCTGCACCACACGCGAGGGCCAAACTGCTCTCCGCAGTGTGCAAGGCGCCAGTGTGAGGTGTAGGTGCCCTCCATCACCGGGGCGATGAAGGCCACACTGACCACGCCCACCTGGCCCGGCTGCAGGAGGGGCACGGCCACCTCACGCTTCTCCTCCAATGCCAGTGCCAGGTTACCCCACATGCACTTCAGCTAAAGACACAGGCATGCAAAGAAGACACAGACATTTACACAAACCCAAGGAACCAGACACAAACACTTAAACAGAGAGCTTACACTGAATCCACAAAAGGCTGTAGCACTGGTCTGGTTAATCAGACAGGGTAAGTACTAATTACAAATAATCAATAGTTACAATTAGGTGGGGTTAGTTCTAGTATTCGGGTTAGAGATTGAGATCGTTTTAGTATGCAGGTTAGGGACTTAGATCGTTCCTCTTGGGTGGTACCTTGGTCTCGGAGGTCCAGTTGATGATGCCTGAGTTCTTCATCTTCCAATACTTGATGAACTTGGTGCCGGGCTCTCGGCGGGTCCCGTCAGGCAGATTTTCATCCAGAAACAAGGCAGCCATAGTGGGCACCAAGGTGGTGTAGGAGACCTCGGGACCCCTAGTATTTCAAGTGTACAGAGCATTGTTGAAAACAGCCCCGGCTCCAGACCCATCCCTGTTTTTTTTATGAATCATCGAAAAAAGCAGGATCCTTTTTTGCAGCTCAAAGCTATTTTTTTGCTTAGAAATATATGAAGCAGCAGCAGCAGATTCACACGTGAGGTAGTTCCATCATCCACCAGCGATAAACTCTATTACAACTATTACAAAGATGGCCTATTTCTTGGGAAAATATTTGATTTTTGCTCCATGCTGGGCCTAGAGACAACCAGCACTCTGACGCCCTCCCGGGGTGGCGCTTACTCTGGACTGGAAGCCTGGGGGTCTGGGGCAGGGCCTGGTGCTGGGGCAGCAGCAGGGGCCTGGGTGGTGGCCACGTTGGATCTGGCCGAGGTAGAAGCGGGGCCGCTCCATTGCAGGCCCCTCTTCTCCAGCCTCAGCTTCTTCTTAATCTCCTTCACCTCGGCCTTGAGCTGCCTCCGCTCGGCTTTGAGGCGCTGACGCTCAGCCTTGCGCACGGTCCGGTCTCCTCGCCTTGGAAACCTGGGCACAAACAAAATGTAGAGAGAGGTGTGAAGGCTAAGCATCTTCTGACAATGCAAGAAAGTAAGATAGGTAAAGTAATGCATAGACAACATCACAGTAAAGGCAGGCTTCTACATCCAGCGAACTAACCTTAATTCTCCTGACATCCCATGCTCAGGGATGGAGAGGGGAGTCTTGGTTCTCACCAGGTTGTGACTGGGGTCGTGGCTGTGTCGACACAGCTCACATAAGATACAGGACGGACACACTCTGTTCGAAAAACAGGACACCAAAAAGAATGCACGGGCAAGGTTATATACTTATATTACTGTGGAAGTGACATATTTCATGAGGAATAAGTCAAATAAACATTGTATACTATTTCAACTCCTGAGTTAATCATTAACAACATAATAGCGCTTGATCTGTTATTGTTGCGATGCGGTTTACCTGCACTGATAAGCTCCATCGGTGGCTGGTCTCTTGCATTTGCTGCATTCCGGAGTGTAGCCCAATGAGGAGTAGGCGGGGGGGCCGGTGGAGGAGGAGTTCACCTTTGGGCCTTTGATATTGACTCCGCCCACTGCCCCAAGGGCCTCGAGAGGCCCATCACAGTTGGGGGTCTTGTGGGTGCAACACTGGCCAGAGAAGTCACTGCACATCCTCTCCACTACCTCCTTCACCACCTCATCCTTGAACTGACAGTAGAGGGATCCCATTAAAAGAGGTTCCCACATTTTTTTTAAAGTTGATTTTTAGGGAAGTTTTCCTTTATATTTCTGAAATAGTAAAGAATATAATTTCAATATGGACTTACTTTTTCCATGTAAGATCTAAACCAAGCTGGGGGAAGTTTATCCTCTGGCTTAGTTACTTTGTTGTCCTTCACAACCACCTATAAAATCAAATGATCGACATTTAACTCATTATGATTGGTCAAATCCTATGACACCAAAGTGTGTGTTCATCAAATCTTAGCTCTACTTTTATTATTACATTGGCCCAACATTTCATGAAGACAACGATTATATCGCTCATGCCAAAATATACCACCCTGACACAACACTTTTCTTACATTCAGACAACATTACATCAACATTGAAAGCCATGAGTGGTGCTCTTACAGCATCTCTCTCGGGAGTGACCTGTGTGCCTTTGTCCACAGTTTTGACCCTGGAGGGGTACGGCGGGGCTGGCCGGAGTTCCCCCTTCAGCTCCTTCACTTCTTGGGTCTTGCCCGGCCCAGTGCCAGCCTGCCCCTGCTTCGCCTTGTAAACGTTCATGTGCAACTGGTTCCCCTGCTTCTCTGCACTCTGGAGGAAATACATACAACACATGCCACGTTCAGTAATTACATACAGCATTCTACACACTGGAAGAAAAAGTTTAAATATTTGTTTTAGCTATTGAAAGCCATGAAAGAACATGTATGTTTGAATACCTTCACACCCTCCTCATATTCCTCTGAAACACAATCAAAAGAGATCAGAGAATACATTTTGTATTGGTGAAGATTATGAACGGTAAAGCTTTAATAACAGCCACACAAAAAAAGCCTATTAAGTTAACACTATTTAAATACCTTGGCTATTGATGGAAACCTGGATCAAAGAAGAAGGAGATGCAGAAACAGAAAGTGTTACACAATATCTTCAGTTTACTGTATTCAGTATACTGAATAATCAACCATGAACCATGAATACTGAATAATAATCATTATTAATATTGGGGTGGCAGGCTGTCTGGTTCGAATACCGGAGCCGAGTTAATAGTGGACAAAACCTCAATCGCCTCGACTAACATTGACTCTGTACCGGTACCCCCCTTTATATAGTCTCGCTATTGTTAACTTACTGCTGCTCTTTAATTATTTGTTACTTTTATTTTTTAATCTTTTTTTAACTGCATTGTTGGTTAGGGTCCTGTCAGTAAGCATTTCACTGTAAGGTCTACCTGTTGTATTCGGCGCATGTGACTAATAAAATGCGATTTGATTTGACAAGACTTGGCAAGGCTCTTAACCCTAATTGCTCCATCGGCGCTGTACAACGTCGTGATCTTACTCTCTGGGGGAGTTACACGTGTGCGTAAGAGGATAAATATAAGAACACCCCCCCCCCCCCTGCTAATGTATCTCTTGTGTTTTATTATTACTACTGTTGTTGTACATCAGAAATGTTGGCACTGCATTCGTTGAAATAATACACAGTAGCACAAAATACATTTGAACTCACCTCCTCGTTGTCCTCATCAAAATATTTCACTTGAAAATGGCTTATTCCAAATGATGCTTTTATCTGCAGATTCAAAGAAGCATGATGATTGAGGATCAGCTTAACAAGATAACATCACATATCATCATAATTTGTGTTGTTAGAAAAATAATTTGCAGACAAATGTAATTCGTGTGGTGTAATGTTGTGCTAGCTAGGCCTGCTAGGCAAGGGGCCTCGAAGAATCCAGGCTAGCTAAACTGCGCCAGCGCTACTTACCCAGGCTTCCACCGACTCCCATTCCGACTTGTCCAAATCTGGAGCAACAAATCTCTTTACATTTCCCCTGAAATTCACTTTAATAGTAACAGGGAGACCCATTGCTGATTTTTGCGATTAAATAAGGACAATCATGAAAGGTAATAAGTGGACAAAACGAGCTTTCGCACTCGCCAATCCTCTTGTTTACATCTTCAGCTGCGTTCAGGAAAACACGATGACGCGTTCAGCACATACCTAATACGCATGCGTATTCGTTTGTAGTGTTGTCGCATGTTGAAAACGTCATTTTTAAGCTCACAAGTGTGGCTGACGGGAGTGGGAAAACCACACGTTTAGCCCCGAATTGAATGAATTGAGGACAATCGTACTTTTACCCGGTTTGTGGTTAAAGAAGATGAATTCTCTCCTCAAGGTGGACAATGAACTCAAAACTAAGGTAAAACGTGATTGATCAACGCCACATGTCACGAGACATGGGGGAAAGTTGCTAGCTAGCTAATGTAATGCTAACGTGACCTAGCTTGCAATTATATGAATCAGAATGAGGCCAAGTGTTTAAGGTAATTTGCTTTATCTTCTGCGCCCGTAATAACGGACAAGGCAAACTGTCTAACAGGGTGCACCTCCCTGAACAAAAGGGTTGCTGTGCCGCATATTTCGGTGCGAGCTAACGGTGTCGAGGTACCGTTAACTCAATTTGGCACAATTTTTTTTTTTAGGCCTAGTCAGTAGAGTAAGCATGTTGAAATGACGTTGATGACTGGTATCATATTGCAGACAGTAGTCTAGTCTACTCACTTGTTGTATTTAAACAGACTTGCTGATTTATTGAATTGTTTGCCTGTGATATGACAGTTGTTTGGTTATTTGTTCAGGTCGATGCTTTCAGAGAACGAATTACTGGGGAGGTGAGTTTCCTTTCAGTGGTTTATTCATTGAGGGACAAAAGCAAATATTTTAGCTAGCGACCTGTATCTAGAGCTGAGTGTAATTTTCCAACTCAACTCTTTGTTTCACAGGCAGAGGAGTTAGTTGCAAGTTTTTTCCCAAATAAGTTATTGGAACTCGACCATTTCCTCAAGGTAAACATTTATTTACATTCATCAAAATGAAATGATTAGTCAAATGTCCTCTTGACTTCCCTTTATAGTGTGTGTATGTGTTGTTGGTCATCCTTTGCAGGATCCTGGCTTAAACATCTGTGAACTGAAGGAAATACACTCAGAAATCAACTTGACTGTGCCAGACCCCATTATACTCTCGAGCCTCCACGATGGACTTGAAGCGGTGAGACTTGGAATGGAATTTAACACCCTGTAATTACCAAATGCCATCTGTGATTGCATGTGTTCATTGTAAACAACTTGATATCCTCTTCAAAGCAAAATGCCAAAAAGAGGAAGATGGAAGATGGCTCTGGGGAGGACAAGGGTGAGTAATTCACACACATTTTTACCTCTGAGTTTTCTGGTGTTTAGTTTTTTTTACCACGGGCCTAGTATGGGTGCCTGGCTTTGTCTGAAAGTGGGGGGTGGAAAGCTTTGGTATAATGGTTGCTCCTGAGTGGCCCAGCAGTCTAAAACACTATCTCTGTGCTAGAGGTGGCACTACAGACCCTGGTTCAATCCCAGGCTGTGTCACAACCGGCTGTGATCGGGGGTCCTATAAGGCGGCACGCAATTGGCCCAGTGTTGTCCGGGTTAAGGGAGTGTTTGGCTGGGGGCCGTCATTGTAAAATAAGAATTTGTTCTCAACTGACTTGTCTCGTCAAATAAAATACTTTTCAAGTAATGCAAACAGACCCTGCGCAAGGATAAAGTGACTAAGGGGGCAATTGAAATCGGTGAGAGGGCACATTTTTGGGGGGGTTCTTGGAATTTATATTGAATTCTGCTTATATCACGCTATACCACAAACATAAAGTTCAAATGCAGAGACTCAGACTATTGAGTGCTTTTGGTTGGCAGGAAATATGTAGTCCTCACATTTTATTGGTCACACACATGTTTGCGAAATGCTTGTGTTTCAAGTTCCAACAGTGCAGTAATATCTAACAAGGAGTATCGAACAATTTCACAACAATACACACATCTAAAGGAATGGAATTAAGACTATATAACTATTTGGACAAGCAATGTCGGAGCGGCATAGATACATACAGTAGAATAGAATACAGTATACATGAGTAGAGTAATGCAAATTATGTCAACATTATTAACATGACTAGAGTTCCATTATTAAAGTGGCCAGGGATTTCAAGTCTATGTATATAGGGCAGCAGCCTCTAATGTGCTAGTGATGGCTATTTAACGGTATGATGGTCTTGAGATTGAAAAACTATCTCTCTGTCCCAGCTTTGATGCACCTGTACTAACCTCGCCTTCTGGATGATAGCGGGGTGAACAGGCAGTGGCTCGGCTGGTTGTTGTCCTTGATGATCTTTTTGGCCTTCCTGTGACATCGGGTGCTGTAGGTGTCCTGGAGGGCAGGTAGTTTGCCCCCGGTGATGCGTTGAGTAGACTGCACCACCCCCTGAAGAGCCCTGCGGTTGTATGCGGTGCAGTTGCTGTACCAGGTGGTGATATAGCCCAACAGGATGCTCTGGATGCATCTGTAGAAGTTTGAAGGTTTAAGGTGCCAAGGCGCTGTTGCGCCGCCTTCACCACACTGTCTGTGGGTGGACCATTTCAGTTTGCCAGTGATGTGTACGCCGAGGATCTTGAAGCTTTCCACCTTCTCCACTCTGATCCTGTCGATGTGGACAGGTGGGTGCTGCCTCTGCTGTATCCTGACGTCCACGATCAGCTTCTTTGTTTTGTTGACGTTGAGTGAGAGGTTGTTTTCCAGGCACCAACTCCCAGGGCCTTCACCTCCTCCCTGTAGGCTCGTCATTGTTGGTAATCAGGCATACTGTTGTGTCTTCTGCAAACTTGACTGCAAACTTAATGATGAGAATGGAGGGTACTATGTGGTTGAACGCTTAGCTGTAGTCAATGACCAGCGTTCTTACGTAGGTATTCTTCTTGTCCAGGTGGGATAGGGCAGTGTGATGGCGACTGCATCGTCTGTGGATCTATTGGGGCAGTAAGCAAATTTGAAGTGGGTCTCGGGTGTCAGCTAAGGTAGAGGTGATATGATCCATGACTAGTCTCAAAGCACTTCATAATGACAGAAGTGAGTGCTATGGGGCGATAGTCATTTTGTTCAGTTAAACAGCCTATGTGAATGCAAAATAACGCAAACTAAATGCGAAAGTAGTGCCCTAGTTATTCATGCAAACTAAGATACTAAATAGCAGTTTGTCTTAGATTACCGACACAACTGTGAATATGAACGAACACAATGCCGGCATACATTAAAAACATTTTCAATACTTGCAGATCCATTTAAACGCATGAAAAGCAATAGGCTACCAAGATAACCATAGCAATAATATGTAGGCTATCCATTTCTATGATGAAACATACCAATATGTAGCTATACCCAGGAGAGTCATTTGGTTTCTTGCATCGGAATGATTGATTTCTGCTTATATCACACCAAAACACAAACCTAAAACTTAAAATGCAGAGACCATTGAGTGCTTTTGACCAAAAAGTGACAGGTTGGCGTGAAATCTGTTTCGCTCTATCAGCACCATGGACAGCACCCTACACACTTAGCAAGGCTGTTTTGGCAATGGAAATATAGGCTAGCTAAAGAAGTCATTTTGCCATTGCATAGCCTAGGTGTTTGCTGAAAATGAAGCCACTGGCTATACTACCAAGATTTTGATGTAAAACCAACCAATTAAACTGAACAACATTATAAACGCATCATGCAACAATTAATGATTTTACTGAGTTACAGTCCATATAAGGAAATCGGTCAATTGAAGTAAATTTATTAATCTCTAATCTATGGATTTCACATAACTGGACAGGGGCACCATGGTTAGCCCCCCCCCCCCCCCGGCAGAAATACTCCTCCGTTTCATTAGCTGTCAGGATGGCTGGTCTCAGTCAATCCCCCAGGTGAAG
This sequence comes from Oncorhynchus masou masou, assembly GCF_036934945.1. Taxonomy (NCBI): domain Eukaryota; kingdom Metazoa; phylum Chordata; class Actinopteri; order Salmoniformes; family Salmonidae; genus Oncorhynchus; species Oncorhynchus masou. The sequence continues at coordinate 37,745,498 of NC_088242.1, read as the reverse complement.
AAGCCTGATGTGGAGGTCCTGGGCTGGTGTAGTTACACGGGGTCATGTTCCTTCAACTTTAGACATCTGTGGCATTGTGTTGTGACAAAACGGTACATTTTAGAGTGGTCTTTTATTGTCCCCTACACAAGATGCACTTGTGTAATGATCATGCTGTTTAATAAGATTCTTGATACGCCATACCTGTCAGGTGGATGGGTTATCTTGGCAAATGAGAAATGCTCACCAACAGATGTAAAGACATTTGTGCACAACATTTGAGAGAAATAAGCTTTTTGTGAATTTGAAACATTTCAGGGATTATTTTATTTTTTTCAGCTAATGAAACATGGGACCAACACTTTACATGTTGCGTTTTATATTTTAGTTGAGCATACGTTTGTTTCTTACCTTTCCAGAAGAGTTGCAGTCTTCTTGATGCTCTATTGAACTTCCTGAGTAATTGATCATTTCATTCTTCCCGAAATCGTCTTGTAAGAATCCCCCTCAAATGCCAGTTGGATTAGTTGAGCTTTCGTTGGATGTAGCATGCTTCATCTGTGCTGACTTAACTTATTTTCCACTGACATGTGTTATTGCCAGCTGCCTATCATTTAACAAGTGTTGACACCTCAGTTCCCATTGCACACCAAACTTGTTTTTCTTTCTGCAGTGCATTTCAAATGCTTCCTGTTTGATGCGTGCCGAGTGAATCCTTTTGGTTCTATCAATAGCATGCTTCCAGTTAGAATACCCGCCTTGGACGAAAGCCATGGACCCAATACAGAACTTTGTGACACTTTGGTTCCCCTGTCCATCTGCAGAAACTCAGTATTCCAGCCACTCTTTTCCTATGAACCGGTTGCTATTAAATGGACATTTTTCAACAGAAACCCTGCGGCTAGGTTAAGATTCTAACCTGGTCCGCCTCCTCTGTTCCAAGATTTGTCAGGAACAGTCGGAACGGGCTGTGGAGCCATTATCCCGGCGGCAGTTGTTGAAGGGTGCGTCTGCTCTTCACACGGAACTAGTTGAAGCTCGGCAGCAGCATCTTCTGCAGGGCTTGCCGGCGGCCACAGTGGTTTGACTTCTGGTATCCATTAAGGCTGGTTAAAGCTAAATAAGCTAATAGCACTAATGAGTTTTTACAGCTAGCATGGAAGCTAACTGAACTCTAGTGTGGAGCGGGAAGCAGCTTAAACTGTAAACTTGACCCTGTCCTTAAATCGTGCAGTTCTCTACTAAGGTGTAACCTTTTGTAGGCTGGTGGAAGGCTACTCAGTCCTACTGCGCTCCAGCGAAATCGCGACATGCCTGTGCTCGTCATGGCTCTAACAGGCAAAGTGAAACCCTACAATCAATTTGTTTGTGGTGAATGGAGCTCAAATGATATGTGACTACCATTGGACCAACGCCATCGGATATGAAACAACAATACACATGTAAGAGCACAACAAAATGGATAAAGAAATGTATTATTGCAGGTGCCTTTTCATTGTAAGCATCAGTGGTACAACTAGTGCTTTCTAACTGCACTGAACCAACACAGTGTGCGTGGGAGCGACGCACAACTTTTGAGTGGTCAAAACCATTCATCTTGAGGCGATGGGGGGTGGGTGCAAAATGCAATCTGTTTTATTATATCATATATACAATGGCCATATCTATTTTAATACCTAGCTCTAATTATTATGACTAATTATTGAAAATTATAGATTACCCAATGTATCATATTTTTCTTGCACCTCTATTTTGAAAGTGGGGTTGCAGCTGCTCCGTTTGCTCCTATGGTCAAGTCCAGTTGTAAAACCTCTCTTGTTCATCTTCTCTTCCCCTTCTACAGTGGCTGGCACCAAGGTTTTTGTCATGCCCGGTGGGATGATGAAGAGCAATGCCAAGCTGGTGGACCTGATTGAGAAGGTCAAGCCAGAGATCAGGACACTGATAGAGAAATGTAACACGGTACGTAGCTTTATCCCACACAGTTTCTTCCTTAGTCTATTTGGACAGGTGCTCATATCACTCATTACTTATCACCCATGATCTAATATTCAGTCTTTCTTGTTCTTCAGGTCAAAATGTGGGTTCAGTTGCTTATCCCAAGAATAGAAGATGGCAACAACTTTGGAGTTTCAATTCAGGTGCCATGTTTACTTTAAATATATTAAAAGGGCAAATGTTATTGCAGTCTGTACCTAAGGTCTCATTTAAGTGTATAGCTACATTGAACCATTACTCAATTACTGATTGGGCATCTGCAGGAGGAGACAGTTGCTGAACTCCGAACAGTGGAGGGAGAGGCAGCATCTTACCTCGACCAGATATCCAGGTACTAACTAAAGTCAACCCAGTCTTTACTTTGTTTACGCTGAGCACTCTTACTGCAGTAGACTGTAATAATCTTATTTCCTATCTGCCCATAGATACTACATCACAAGAGCAAAGCTGGTGTCCAAAATAGCAAAATACCCACATGTGGTAAGTGTGATTTGCTAACTGCAGGTCTGGTTGGCAAGCTTCTTCCAGGCAGAAACCTATCTTGTGTGTGCATTTACTGAGGGCAAAACGATGGTATGGACATTTGGATATCGTTCCAACCCTAATATGCATATTTTACCTGCACCTACATTACTATTTACCTTATGTCGCTCTGTCGCTAAACAGGAGGACTACCGGCGCACAGTGACGGAGATTGATGAGAAAGAATACATCAGCCTCAAGATCATAGTTTCAGAGCTGAGAAATCAATACGTGAGTCAAATGTCCTGTTATACACAGAAATAGTTTTCGGCACCATCCATTTCTACCCGCAAGTTAACATGTTGCGTTCTAATCCTGAACTCTGCTCTGCTACAGGTAACGTTACACGACATGATCTTGAAGAACATTGACAAGATAAAGAAGCCTAGGAGCAGTAATGCTGAGGCATTGTACTAAGACTGACTCAACCACCCTTCCCCTGCCATGTTGTCAAGTTTACGGTACCCACAAGCCTGGGTTTGGGTCGTCTGACCGTCTAGAGCTAGACCATCATACCCAGATCAGTACAATCCAGAAACCATAGCCCCAGTAGAGACAACCACACGCGTATTTTCGTTTTTGATTTGTAAAATATCGTCATTGTTTTTAAAAACCCTTTCAAGAATACGTTATGAGATTGCTCGACGAATAGAGAGGTCTAGAAAAAGAAGTGCTATGTATTTTTAAAAATGTAATTAAAAAAACATTTTGTCCATGCATCTTCCACTGTCTTTTGTTGAACTTATTTACACCCAGCTCTGTTTTGGATTGGTCCAATATAGCGTTGACCGTTTTGATATCTGTCTGATCATTTTGATATCTGTCTACTGCTTTATCGAATGTGTTCTATGGCTGCGATAGGAGACAAGTCCCATGTAGGTCACTGAAGAAGTGCTTTTAGCAGCTGTGTGTTCAATTACCCTGGTGGTAATGGCTGACTCAAAGCAGAACAATTATTTCAGAATGTAAGATTGTTTTTCTTTTTTTCTTAAAATGTATTTAAAGACATGTTCCGGAACTTTGGCGACTACGAGGTGGGCGTTTTCCCCACATGGGCCAGCCACCTAGCAATATGAGTTCGAGCCAATGAGCTTTAGCTCCTCGCCATTTGAGTGACGGCTAGCAAGAGGAGCAAACACAGAGCAAGTGAGAGCAATGACGTGGTGGATATATGTGATGTAGAATGCAATTTTCTGGGACTAATTTCGGGTCATGAGTGCTACGTTCAGAACTACTGGTTAAGTATACAGAAGTATATCTTTAAACAGCGAAATCCCATTGAGACCAAGGCCTCTTTTTTTACAAGGGCATCCCGCACACAATCATACAAATTTACAATTTCAACACAATAAAAAATACTATTTACAAGCAATTGAAGATAAGTAACTTACAAAACACGATCATGAAAAAACAAACCTGTTCCTAAGTGAAAGTCAGAGACATTGGAAGGGCCCTTGTTAGATGAACTACAATGCTGTTAACTCCAGAAAGGTGTTTAACTCATTTTACTGAATAGAATGATATTATAAGAAGGCATTTGGAATAGTTTCATTTTTAAACAGTATGTTTCATCATGCTTGATGTTCTTCAGGGGTGAAAAGTATCATGTAATATTAGACATCGTTACACTCATTTCTGCTCACATATACCAGTGACGTAACCCATGTTTTAGCAATGCACTTGTCACCCAGTAGATGGCGCTAAATAGTACATGTAAGGCTGGTGTGAAATGAACATCCCTAGCAGTGCAAAAGTCAATCATGATTTACATTTATAATAACACACATCTGATTCGACCGAACTGCATCTTGATCACTTACGTAACGGACCTTATGTTTTGATTATTTTATTGGAAAAGGTCCCTTTAGTGTACATCAGATGAAAGAACAAATGTGCCTGGCATTAGTTCACGGGTTTTACAGACAATGTTTTCTTCAGGTATTCAGAGGAAATTATATCCACCTTTCAAACAATGTATATTAATGATGAGGCCATCTGCGCTCTTTTAAGGTCCTTACTACTGAATAGTGTCTGTTCTAGGTGCATAGGAGTCAAAATAAGAATACTGGAAAAGATCGAGACTGCACACTGTCGAAAAAAGGAATACATTCAAAACGGAAGCTTAAATACAAAATACAAATGTTTATAAAAAAACTGGTGCAAAAATCGAAGTTGAAAACAAAAGTGCCATCATCATTGTAAATTCGCACACACACCTGGCTTCTATTTCAAGAATAATATGTCACATGATCGGGTGTCCTTAATGTTTTGTATACTCAGTGTATGTTTTACATGCTTTTTATTTATTTTTGCATGTCAAAATGCCTTTGTTGTAAATGTTTTCGCGCCACATTGGTGGCATTTGTGAAAAAAGTAAATCATTGGAAGTGTTGCAAAGTTAATTGAAGTTAATGTCACTGTTGATTTATATAATTATTTAATTGAAAACTCGTTGGAACCCATAGCGGCCATCAACAGCCTTTCTTTAAATTACTATTGCGGCCGCGAACGGCCACGTTTTTCTAAAAATGATCTGTGTCGCAAAATGTACTTACTAACAAACTGTTGTCGTATTCGCGTGGCTGTTGTCATCAACCAGAAACCGGAAAGGTATGCTGTCATTTTACTTAAAAAATGTTTTTTAAATAACTTAGGTCCATAAGTATTTGGACAGGGACACAGTTTGCATCATTTTGGCTCTGTACATCACCACAATGGAAACAATCCAGATGTGCTTTACTTTTAGACTTTCATCTTTAATTTTTGTGAAAATTATTGTATGAACCGTATAGGAATTACAACCATTTTTATACATAGCTCCCCAAGTAAATTGGACAAATGTATTACATTTATTTTTTCCTATTCGATGTACACACAATACCCCATAATGACAAAGCAGAGACAGGTTTTTAGAACATTTTGCAAATGTATAAAAATAAATAACTGATATGTAAATGTTATAAGTAAGACCCTTAACTGAAGCACCTTTGGCAGTGATTACAGCCTTGAGTCTTAGGTATGACAGTATAAGCTTGGCACACCTGCATTTGGGGAGTTTCTCCCATTCTCCACAGATCCTCTCAAGCTCTATCAGGTTGGATGGGGAGCGTCGCTGCGCAGCTATTTTTAGGTCTCTTAAGAGTTGTTCGATCGGGTTAAAGTCCGGGCTCTGGCAAGGCCACTCAAGGACATTCAGAGACTTGTTCCCAAAGACACTCCTACGTTGTCTTGACTGTGTGCTTAGGGTCGTTGTGAACCTTCGCCTCCAGTCTAAGGTCCTGAGTGCTCTGGAGCAGGTTTTCATCAAGGACCTCTCTGTACTTTGCTACGTTCATCTTTCCCTCCACCCTGACTAATCTCCCAGTCCCTGCCGCTGAAAAACACCCCCACAGCATGATGCTGCAACCATGCTTCACCGTAGGGATGGTGCCAGGTTTCCTCCAGACGTAACACTTGGCATTCAGGCCAAATAGTTCAGTCTTGGTTTCATCAGACCAAAGAATCTTGTTTCTCATGGTCTGAGAGTCCTTTAGGTGCTTTTTGGCAAACTCCAAACGGGCTGTCATGTGCCTTTTACTGAGGAGTGGCTTTCCGTCTGGCCACTACCATAAAGGCCTGATTGGTGGAGTGCTGCAGATATAGTTGTCCTTCTGGAATGTTCTCCCATCTCCATAGAGGAACTCTGGAGCTCTGTCAGAGTGACCATCAGGTTCTTGGTCACCTCTCTGATCAAGGCCCTTCTCCCCCGATTTCTCAGTTTGGCCGGGCTCTAGGAAAAGTCTTGGTGGTTCCAAACATCTTCCATTTAATAATGATGGAGGCCACTGTGTTCTTGGAACTTCAATGCCCCAGAAGTATTTTGGTACCCTTCCCCAGATCTGTGCCTCGACACAATCCTGTCTCGGAGTCCTACGGACAATTCCACAAAAGTATGTGGACACCCTTCAAATTAGTGGATTTGGTTATTTCATGCCACACCCGTTGGGGACAGTTGTATAAAATTGAGCACACAAAATCGAGCACACAGGCAAACATTTGCAGTAGAATGACCTTACTGAAGAGCTGTGACTTTCAATGTGCCACCTTTGCAACAAGTCAGTTAATCAAATGTCTGCCCTGCTAGAGCTGCCCCCGGTCAACTGTAAGTACTGGTATTGCTAAGTGAAAACGTCTAGGAGCAACAACGGCTTAGCCCTTAAGTGGTAGGCCACACAAGCTTCCAGAATGGGACCTTTGAGTGCTGAAGAGCGTAGCAAGTAAAAATCATCTTTAACACTTACTACCAAGGTCCAAACTGCCTTTAGATGCAACGTACAAGAACTGTTCGTCGAAAGCTTCATAAAATGGGTTTCCATGGCTGAGCAGCCGCACGCAAGACTCAGATCACCATGTGCAATGCCTATAATCGTCTGGAGTGGTGTAAAGCTCGCAGCCATTGGACTGGAGCAGTAGAAACACGTTCTCTGGAGTGATGAATCACACTTCACCATCTGGATGTCTGACAGATTAATCTGGGTTTGGCGGATGCCAGCAGAACGCTACCTGGCCCAATGCAATGTGTCAACTGTAAAGTTTGGTGGAGGAGGAATAATGGTCTGGGTCAGTTTTTCATGGTTCGGGCTAGGCCCCTCAGTTCCAGTGAAGGGAAATCTTAATGCTACAGCATACAATGACATTCTAGATTATGTAACAAAAATTAGGGGAAGGCCCTTTCCTGTTTCAGCATGCCAATGCCACTTGCACAAAGTGAGAAATGGTTTGTCGAGATCGGTGTGGAAGAACTTGTCTGGCCTGCACAGAGCCCTGACCTAAACCCCATTGAATATCTTTGGGATGAATTGGAATGCTGACTGCAAGCCACACCTAATCACCCAACATCAGTGCTCTAATGCTTTTGTGGCTGAATGGAAGCAAGTTCCCGCAGCAATGTTCCAACATCTAGTTGAAAGCCTTCCCACAAGAGTGGAGGCTGTTATAGAGGGGGGACCAACTCTGTATTAATGCCCATGAATTTACACTACATTACTTTTGATAATGTAGTGTATTTTGGTTTATGATGCGGATTCGGACACGTCCTCCTTGTACTTTTTAAACAGCGTTGTTGAAGTTTGATGATGTGAAGTTCTGGGAATAGCTCCCAGATTAGAAAATCCTGTCATAATCATTTGGTTGCCCACAGGCGAGCTCATCAGCAGTGGAGCAGGATTGCTCTCTGACTCTTGGAAATAGTTAGTGTTTAGCTGTATATCGTCAGCTAACTAGTTGGTTATGTTGTCTTGTTTCTACTTATGTAATTCATATGGTAATGGCTGCTTCCTATAGCTAGCTAGCTAGCTAGCTCTGCCACACAGGAAAAGTGTGTCGGTATATTTGGGCTGCGTTTGCGAAGCGTCGACCTCAAATGTCACGTTCACAAGCTAGGCTCACAGAAAAGCAGCTAACTAGCCACCGGAATGGAGATTAGAGTAATTTATTTTTATTTCACCTTTATTTAACCAGGTAGGCAAGTTGAGAACAAGTTCTCATTTACAATTGCGACCTGGCCAAGATAAAGCAAAGCAGTTCGACACATACAACGACACAGAGTTACACATGGAGTAAAACAAACATACAGTCAATAATACAGTATAAACAAGTCTATATACGATGTGAGCAAATGAGGTGAGATAAGGGAGGTAAAGGCAAAATAAGGCCATGGTGGCAAAGTAAATACAATATAGCAAGTAAATCACTGGAATGGTAGATTTGCAATGGAAGAATGTGCAAAGTAGAAATACAGTAGGGAAAGAGGTAGTTGTTTGGGCTAAATTATAGGTGGGCTATGTACAGGTGCAGTAATCTGTGAGCTGTTCTGACAGTTGGTGCTTTAAGCTAATGAGGGAGATAAGTGTTTCCAGTTTCAGAGATTTTTGTAGTTTGTTCCAGTCATTGGCCGCAGAGAACTGGAAGGAGAGGCGGCCAAAGAAAGAATTGGTTTTGAGGGTGACTAGAGAGATATACCTGCTGGAGCGTGTGCTACAGGTGGGAGATGCTATGGTGACCAGCGAGCTGAGATAAGGGGGGACTTTGCCTAGCAGGGTCTTGTAGATGACATGGAGCCAGTGGGTTTGGCGACGAGTATGAAGCGAGGGGTCGCAATGGTGGGTAGTATATGGGGCTTTGGTGACAAAACGGATTGCACTGTGATAGACTGCATCCAATTTGTTGAGTAGGGTATTGGAGGCTATTTTGTAAATGACATCACCAAAGTCGAGAATTGGTAGGATGGTCAGTTTTACAAGGGTATGTTTGGCAGCATGAGTGAAGGATGCTTTGTTGCGAAATAGGAAGCCAATTCTAGATTTAACTTTGGATTGGAGATGATTGATATGGGTCTGGAAGGAGAGGTTACAGTCTAACCAGACACCTAAGTATTTGTAGTTGTCCACGTATTCTAAGTCAGAGCCGTCCAGAGTAGTGATGTTGGACAGGCGGGTAGGTGCAGGTAGCGATCGGTTGAAGAGCATGCATTTAGTTTTACTTGTATTTAAGAGCATTTGGAGGCCACGGAAGGAGATTTGTATGGCATTGAAGCTTGCCTGGAGGGTTGTTAACACAGTGTCCAAAGAAGGGCCAGAAGTATACAGAATGGTGTCGTCTGCGTAGAGGTGGATCAGAGACTCACCAGCAGCAAGAGCGACCTCATTGATGTATACAGAGAAGAGAGTCGGTCCAAGAATTGAACCCTGTGGCACCCCCATAGAGACTGCCAGAGGTCCGGATAGCAGACCCTCCAATTTGACACACTGAACTCTATCAGAGAAGTAGTTGGTGAACCAGGCGAGGCAATCATTTGAGAAACCAAGGCTGTCGAGTCTGCCGATAAGGATGTGGTGATTGACAGAGTCGAAAGCCTTGGCCAGATCAATGAATACGGCTGCACAGTAATGTTTCTTATCAATGGCGGTTAAGATATCGTTTAGGACCTTGAGCGTTCCTGAGGTGCACCCATGACCGGCTCTGAAACCAGATTGCATAGCAGAGAAGGTATGGTGAGATTCGAAATGGTCGGTAATCTGTTTGTTGACTTGGCTTTCAAGACCTTAGAAAGGCATGGTAGGATAGATATAGGTCTGTAGCAGTTTGGGTCAAGAGTGTCCCCCCCTTTGAAGAGGGGGATGACCGCAGCTGCTTTCCAATCTTTGGGAATCTCAGACGACACGAAAGAGAGGTTGAACAGGCTAGTAATAGGGGTGGCAACAATTTTGGCAGATAATTTTAGAAAGAAAGGGGCCAGATTGTCGAGCCCGGCTGATTTGTAGGGGTCCAGATTTTGCAGCTCTTTCAGAACATCAACTGAACGGATTTGGGAGAAGGAGAAATGGGGAAGGCTTGGGCGAGTTGCTGTGGGGGGTGCAGTGCTGTTGACCGGGGTAGGAGTAGCCAGGTGGAAAGCATGGCCAGCCGTAGAAAAATCCTTATTGAAATTCTCAATTATGGTGGATTTATCAGTGGTGACAGTGTTTCCTATCTTCAGTGCAGTGGGCAGCTGGGAGGAGGTGTTCTTATTCTCCATGGACTTTACAGTGTCCCAGAACATTTTTGAGTGAGTGTTGCAGGAAGCAAATTTCTGCTTGAAAAAGCTAGCCTTGGCTTTTCTAACTGCCTGTGTATAATGGTTTCTAGCTTCCCTGAACAGCTGCGTATCACGGGTGCTGTTCGATGCTAATGCAGAACGCCATAGGATGTGTTTGTGTTGGTTAAGGGCAGTCAGGTCTGGGAAGAACCAAAGGCTAAATCGGTTCCTGGTTCTAAATTTCTTGAATGGGGCATGTTTATTTAAGATGGTTAGGAAGGCATTTAAAAAAAATATCCAGGCATCCTCTACTGACGGGATGAGATCAATATCCTTCCAGGATACCCCGGCCAGGTCGATTAGAAAGGCCTGCTCGCTGAAGTGTTTCAGGGAGTGTTTTACAGTGATGAGTGGAGGTCGTTTGACTGCTGACCCATTACGGATGCAGGCAATGAGGCAGTGATCGCTGAGATCTTGGTTGAAGACAGCAGAGGTGGATTTAGAGGGCAAGTTGGTTAGGATGATATCTATGAGGGTGCCCGTGTTTAAGGCTTTGGGGAGGTACCTGGTAAGTTCCTTGATAATTTGTGTGAGATTGAGGGCATCAAGTTTAGATTGTAGGATGGCTGGGGTGTTAAGCATGTTCCAGTTTAGGTCACCTAGCAGCACGAGCTCTGAAGATAGATGGGGGGCAATCAGTTCACATATGGTGTCCAGAGCACAGCTGGGGGCAGAGGGTGGTCTATAGCAGGCGGCAACGGAGAGAGACTTGTTTTTAGAGAGGTGGATTTTTAAAAGTAGAAGTTCAAATTGTTTGGGTACAGACCTGGATAGTAGGACAGAACTCTGCAGGCTATCTTTGCAGTAGATTGCAACACCGCCCCCTTTGGCAGTTCTATCTTGTCTGAAAATGTTGTAGTTTGGAATTAAAAGTTCAGAATTTTTGGTGGTCTTCCTAAGCCAGGATTCAGACACAGCTAGAACATCCGGGTTGGCAGAGTGTGCTAAAGCAGTGAATAGAACAAACTTAGGGAGAAGGCTTCTAATGTTAACATGCATGAAACCAAGGCTATTACGGTTACAGAAGTCGTCAAAAGAGAGCACCTGGGGAATAGGAGTGGAGCTAGGCACTGCAGGGCCTGGATTCACCTCTACATCGCCAGAGGAACAGAGGAGGAGTAGAATAAGGGTGCGGCTAAAAGCAATAAGAATTGGTTTATCTGTTGTGTTTAGGTCATAGTTTGTAATGTTTGGGGGAAAGATATTCATAGGCTATACATTGCTTTGTTTTCTATTATTTGACAGTTTAGCTGTAGTGTTAGGGTTGATGCCTGTGCAGTGGAGCTCATATGATTTTGTGTTGTAGTGATATTTGTTTACATAGCCAGCGACAAGCTGCTTGTTTTGTCCTGTTTCTACAGATGGAAACTGTCCCAGCTTCGTGACTTATTAGCTAACATTGGCAGACTGTAACGTAAACTCACCCCCTTCCGTACAAATGTGCGCAACCGCAACATTCAAACGAGGCTGCAAAGAAAACTAATGGGACTGTAGCGACCAGTGTTGCCAATACATTTTCAGGGTAAGTTGCTGGAGTCAGGTTGATTTGTTGCTAAAAGTTGCTAAATTACGTTGTGATGTCATTGCGTGATAGCGTAAAACAGTATTATGTCACCATAGGAAATATGCATGTCCGTCACAATACTAGTCTCTGATAGGCTGGATTGTCCCCGACTTGATACTGGGGTCAAGTTAAGGTGATTTTGTACGGTAGTGTTGACATGTGACAATGCACAGTAAAGTCCCGTCTTTATTGATTATTGCTGGTATGTTTGTTTGAAACAGTATAATGGGTATGTATCACTAATACACAGATGCACATGGTGCACACAAAAAGTACCGCTCTTTGAACCGCCACGCTCAAAACCCCCAACATCAGTGGCCATGAGGTACAGAGAACGAGTGTTGCTATGTATTGAGCTGAGGAATGATGGCCTAGTAGTTAATGTTTAATGCCTGGCTCTGGTGAAAATTAATCAGCATTGGCATTTTGGAAAAACAAGACACAGAGAAGAAAAGCTGGACCGAATCTTTCTCGGAAGAACAATCAAACTCAAAAGTATAAAAACCTCTGATTTTACTCATTAGTTAATCTTGGCAAACTTGTTCACAATATCTAGTAAATACAAAACACAAAAATTGTCAAACACAACATTTTAGATGCATGATCATATTCACCACCTGTGCATAACCGTATCCATCTATAAGTCTATCTACAGGGATAGGCAACTGGTGGCCCGCGGGATGCATACGGCCCGTGGACCAATTTAAAATCAGGGTGGGGGGGACTCAGTCAGGGTCTCAACTAAGAGTTAGAATAATACTACGCAAGGTTCACTTTTGGAATTTAGTTGAGCATCAGCAGTCTCTTAATTAGCTCATGTCATTGGTAAATTAGTCTAGCTTTCTGAACTTGTAGTAAGCAATTACCGACCAGGGTGAGGCCCATTGATCATAAGTCATCGTATTTAAAAACTGCAAACATTTTCCTCCCTATGGCAAAATGTTTAGAATTGCTTGAAATGCGCTCTACAACTGCAAAATCTTCTCTCCGCCACAGTGTGGATGTCTGGGTACGCAGACCCACGAGCCACTGAATCCCCTCATAATGACTCCAGACCCTCATAGTTGCACATCCCTGACATGCAGTGCCTTCGGGGAAGTACTCACACCCCTTGATATTTTTCCCAAAACATTTTGTCAAAGACTGAATTTAAAATGGATTAAATTGAGATTTTTGGTCACTAGCCTACACACAATACCACATGGTCTTGAGTTCAACCCCTTTGTTATGGCAAGCCTAAATATACATTGGCAAACATTTCCAAAAAATATGTTTTCACTTTGTCATTATGGGGTATTGTGTGAGATAAAAATAAATACATGTAATCCATTTTCAATTTAGGCTGGAACACAATATGTGGAAGAAATCAAGGTGTATGAATACTGTCTGAAAGCACTGTACCTCTGTACTATCTACCTCTGTACTAAATGTGGTGCTGTTATCTCAAAACAGTCATTCTGCATTGTAAAACAATTTTACAATATGTTGCGATTTTGTAAAATGACTGACATGGACCCGTAGAGGCCCCCAGGTGCCAAATCTGTGGGGTTTCCATTTCTTAATCCATTCGGGGTACATCAATGTTCCTATGTAGATATTTGGTGCTGTTATCTCAAAACAGTCATTCCAAATTGTCAAACAGTGTTACAATATGTTGGCATTTTGTAAAATGTCTGCTGTGGCCCCAGGGGCCAAATCTGTGGGGGCTCCATTTATACTGTAAATATTTTCAGGGTACATACATCTACCTCTGTAACACATTTGGTGCAGTTATATCAAAACACTACTTCTGAATTGTTCAATGTTGTGTTACTTTCAGTGGCCATTTTGTAAGATGTCTGCCATGGCCTGATATGTAAATAATTTCAGTGTACATAAATCTACCTCTGCAAAATTTGGTGCTTTTATCATAAAGTGAAAGATTGTTATGAAAATTTCAGTTTAGCCGCCCCACTACCTGGGAAGATCCAAGAGAGTCCTCCGGAAACCAGAGCTGTGGGAATGAAGAGAGCAGCAGCACTCTTACTAAATGACAACACATAGAACATTGCCTGGTCTCTCGAGGAGAACGTCAAGCCATCCAAAATCTGTAGCAACAATAAAGAGACAGTGATACATCCCACCCTGAAGGGGATGCTGCTGTTCTTGTTCTCGGTGTAGAGGGGCGAGTGCAGGCCCAGGCCCAGGCCAAACAGGGTGCCCATATTGCGCAGGAGGCTGGCAAAGGGGGTGGAGTCCATGTAGACCCACTCGGCTTTCACACACCACTTCTGGGCTTTCTCCAGGGTCCACAGCAGGTCCACGCCTATAGCTTTCAGCAGCTCGTAGAAGCCCACAGCAAAGGAGAGCAGAAAGATGGTGGTGTAGAAGTACTTCTTCAGACTGGCTCCATAGATCCACTGCACTCTGGAGAAGGCCTCAGCCACCATGATACCTGCCATGGATATAGACAAGAACATTTTAGAACAAAATCAAAACCCGATACCCCTCTTACACTGTAAAGAAAAATCTAGTTGTTTTACGGTAACTTACTGGTAGCCAGTAACTGTAAAATACAAGTTTTAGTATTTTACCATGAAGCCGGAAGAAACTTTGGTTTAATAGCACATTGCTGTAAAGGTATTGTAAAATATGTACTGTAAAAGGTACAGTATGTTACTGTAAATTTCAAAGAAACTTGGGTTTAACGGTACATTTCTGTAATTTCCAAAGAAACTTGGGTTTAACAGTACATTACTGTAAAGTTTACAGTCTGTCAGTAAAAACAACAGGATTATTTTACAGTGTACTTGCTGATCCAAACCAAGCCAATCCGAGCTGTACTGTGCTGGCCTGGTTGCGCATTCACCACAGTTCCTAGAAAGGACGACAACGTGAAAGGAAAATAACCAAGCCTGCACAGTATGATTCAGGTTAGCACAATCTGCTAGGGGTACAAGCTGCATCTTGAAATCTCGCTCAAGCCCTGGTTCTCTGACCTGTGATGACCCCACTGATGACCTGGTGCGGGAAGTGGGCAGCCATGTAGACTCTGGACATGCACACCAGCAGCTCTACTGTACACAGCAGCATCCAGAGCCCCACCTGCAAGAACCTGGGGAAGAACAAGACACTAAGGCCCTGCTCCAAAACAACAATAGATCCTACCCCCTAACCAAGTTTTTGTTTACAGATTTGTCCTCCAAAAAAATCTATTTGAGGTCCAGAAAAAGGGCAGTTAATTGAAAATATATAAGTCCAACATTACTACATACTTTCTATCTACAGTAGTTTCAGATGTTCGACGCATAACATCGGCTAGCAGGCCATAGTTTTCCCACCTCTGTCCTAACCCCTAGGCACTTTGTGTGGATCTGAAAGCACTGAATTGGGTATAAGCAGTAACAACACTATTGACTCCACTTCTCTTTTGACCCACCTGTACAGGAGAGGGGGGAACCGCCTTTCTGTCGCCACTGAGAAGACAGCTGTTAACATCACGTACCACACCCCAGACGAGCCCATGGCATGACCCGAAGGGCTTCCTATTAAAAACAGCACACTTTGGCTTCATGAACCATTTCGGATATAAGCGTTGGCTAAAGCACACACATATCTGGCTACCAGGGATATGATGAATATCTGGGCAAAGTCCCTTTGTTCAGCAGCTATTGTCTGCATTATTTTCCCATTATCACATTACTCCTCTTTCCCATCCCTGTTTGGTTGTCTTATTTAGACAGTGGACACACACCCTGAAGATGCAATTAGCTAAACAACAATTACACACTACACTACCCACTGAATTCCTTTCCAGATAAGATTATTCTCTTATGTATTTACCCTGCGGAATGGGAATCGATAAGTGCAAAGGTGTTATGGCCCTATAGTACTGGTATCAGTCATTTATGACATACAGGCCAAGCAAATAATGCCTTGTAAGAATTCGCAGATGAGTAGGTAAACCACCACTTCCCTCCGAATTATTGGCCAACGTGCAATCATTGATAAACAAACTGTACGATCTACGATTGAGACCATCCTACCAACGGGACATTAAAAACTGTAATATCTAATGTTTCACAGACGTAGCTGAACAACGATACGGGTAATATAGAGCTGGCTGGCTTCTCCGTGCATTGGCAGGGCAGCTACGTTTGGTAAGACGAGGGGCAGGGGTGTGACTCTATTTGTCAATAACTGCTGGTGCGCGATGTCTAATATTGAAGAAGTCTCGAGGTATTGATCGCCGACGGTAGAAACCTCATGATAAACTGTAGACCACCCACAACTACGTGGCCAAACACGACTCCAAAACCATCATTAAGTTTGCTGACGACACAACAGTGTTAGGCTTGATCAACAACAATGATTAGACAGCCTAAAGGGAGGAGGTTAGAGACCTGTAAGTGTGATGCCAGGACAACAACCTCTCCCGCAATGTGAGCAAGACAATGGAGCTGATTGTGGACTATAGGAAAAGCAGGGCCGAACAGGCCCTCATTAACATCGAGGTTGAAGTGGAGCGGGTCGAGAGTTTCAAGTTCCTTGGTGTCCACATCACTAACAAACTCTCACGGTCCAAACACACCAAGACAGTTGTGAAGATGGCACGAAAACACATTTTCCCCCTCAGGAGACTGAAAAGATTTGACATCGGTCACCAGATCCTCAAAAAGTTCTACATCTGCACCATCGAGAGCATCCTGACCAGTTGCATCACCGCCTGGTATGGCAACTGCTCGGAGTCTGTCCATAAGGGTATTGCGTACGCTCTGACTCTGGCACACATATATCTATGGCATTGCCTACCTGGTCCAGTTTCACAGGTGATGGGGAATTGTTTTAAGACAGGGGCTGGATCTGTCCCATAGAAGCGGGTATCATGGACCCACCAATAGGGTCTCTCTCCAAATAGAACCCTGCCATGGAGAGGGAACATCATTCAACTCTTTGAAAGTCCCGACTTTGTAATATATAATGACAATTTCAGTTTTAAATTATGTTCAAGTCAGCGTACGTTTTTGTGAATGTGTACTAAATCGCAATGTGTACCAAAATCCATGAAAAACAAATGACACAAAAACAATTTAATCCGTTCCTTACCACTTCATGACCAGGTTGAGCCAGTCCCCGATGACAGCCACCCAGATGAGCTTTACACCCACGTCCCTGCGCAGATGGAACCAGACTGGGAAGAAACAAAAGAAGGTGGTATGCAGGTCAGCCACTGTAGAGGCTAAACCAGCCCTCATAATGCCCATACTGGGTCTGCAGATGGATGGCCACTTCCACCCCCCAGCTGTGGAAAAGATCCATGACTGTGGTGTGGATCCAGATCAGTCCCCAGGGAAGGTACACCAAAGCTGGGCGAGGATTGGAGAATGGTCAGGAGCGGTTCTCTTGAGCTCCAGGACTGTCATGCAGTCTGTTGTTCCCACTGGACTTTATTCAAGGTTAGGGCATTTGTTTGCTTCCAGGAGGTTGTTGCAAACACACTCCATAACCTTTAGCCTACACATGGGCAGGCTTGGTGATTTGGAGGCAAGTCTGAGGTCCCTGGCCTAAGTGATATTTGGTTAACCCTACCCCACCTTGTGGGCAAAACATTTGACTGGCGGTGGAGATTAAAAATAGATATATATAATTTTAAAGTACATTTCCAGCAATTCTACACATTTTGCTATGAGTAGAGAAAATGTTGCAGTTTTAAAGCTAATTTCCCGGAAATTCTACACATTTTGCCTTGACTTATGCCATGTTCATACTATATATGGTTGCCTAATGGTAAGTCCGCCACTGAGCCTACACCCCTCCTCCTGCTCCCAAAAGCGGTAAACAGAGGTGGTCTGCTCTGGAGTGATACGCTAGCCCCTGAAACAGGATGACTGTGCAATGGTGAGTGAACGTTTTTCCACTTCAGGACAATACGTCTCATGGTGAGGATTGTAGCAAGGACACTTCAAGTAGTCCAATTAAAATTGATTGACCTATCTATGTCTCACTACTTCAACCACATCCATCATTGGCATGTGAAACAAATGGAACTCAATCCATTGAAATTTCACGATTGACCTTGTGACCTGCTATAATGATGAGAGTTCATTGGCTATTTCCTTCCCAGATAAAACCCTGGCTTGGGGGTTGCCTTATCGGATTTATTTACAGTACAGTGAGTACCATATCTAGGACCTAGTGTTATTGGTAAGTTATCTTCTCAGCATCTCCTGAGTAAGTCCAAAATCATTTAATGATTGATTCCTTTATGTAGCTGCAGGATTCTGGCCAGACTCAATTTTCACAAAGTCGTCAGAAATTTATTATATAACTGACAGATTATGGTCTGCAAGTTGTTGAAGGATGGGCGTATTTAGCGTATTGTGTGTATATATATATATATATATATATATATATATTTGCCTTTTTGTAATTCAAATGTTTTTTTTATTTCTTTTTTTTTTAAATGTGTTTTTTAAAACTGGCCAAAAAGTGGGCTGAGGGAAGTCTGTGCATTTGTGTGACTCTTTTAGTCCCTATCTTATCCATTACATGGTCTTACAAGGACATCTTACTGTATTACACATAAAGCAGACTGTAGTGTAGTAAAACATTGGGTTTTCATTTCAGTAGAGAAAAGCGAATGCAATGCATGTTTTCCACGCATCCACTTGCTTGGCTTGTTTTGCCACAAATTGTATTGTGGAGGCTATTTGTTGGGTTTTTAATTTGAATTCCACCGGTCAATCATAAATTAAGTATTTTTGGCTCCATTTCAGGGTGAGAGACACAGAGACACTGATTGACTATTGTTTTTACCTGTCCTTTGTACTTATTTGTATGGCCTCTATCCTTAGTACAACCCTCCCAAACACCCCTGCCCCGCTGTGTTTTATTACACGTGCTAGGTCCAAAGATCAGGCTGTACATGCCTGTGGGTGGTGGGACCCTCGGGTATAAAAACAACAGGCAGCCTCATGCATACAGTGCTCTCATACCCCATCACATCTCACATTGGCTTTCTACTAGACTGACAATTCACAAGGGACAGTTCGAAAATGGAGGCAGTCATGGATGCCATGCAGGGCTATGGGGTGAGCACCACTAATTACCTTCAGACCAACTATAAGGATGCCCAGGGTTTGTTCCTGTGGGTGTCCTGGGCTGCTGACCTCAGGAACACCTTCTTCATCTTCTTCCCTCTTTGGTTCCACCTGCGGGAGTCAGTGGGCATCAAGCTCATCTGGGTGGCAGTGATCGGCGACTGGCTCAACCTGGTCTTCAAGTGGTGAGTCGTACTGCCTATGAATGTGTTCTGTGTGGTTTATGCATGTGTTATGAAGTCATTAATATTGGTACCCTTCAAATAAACGGTTACTGGGATACCAATTCAGAACTTGATCAAATGTGTCCCTTCGGCTACATCTGGCACATTGACATGTCGATAAATGTGCACAGTCACAGTCAATTTAATTGAAATAAAATGCAACCGACTGAAATTCCCCACATTCATCTTAATTCTAAGTGGCTTGTGCTTTCCTTCCTAAGGATTCTGTTTGGCGAGAGGCCGTATTGGTGGGTCCATGAAACACCTTACTACAGCAATACCACTGCACCTCACATTGAACAGTACCCAATGACCTGTGAAACTGGCCCAGGTAAGAAGCATCACTTTACTTTCATATACTTCTACCGTAGTGCCTTATGACATGAAATATACACTCCCCTATGTATTTATTTGGAAAGTGAAGCTACAACTTTTCATTTGGCTTTATACTCCAGCATTTTGGATTTGAGATCAGATTTTTCATATGAGGTGACAGTACAGAATGTCACCTTTTATTTGAGGGTATTTTCATACATATCTGTTTTACCATTTAGAAATGAAAGCACTTTATGTATCTAGTCCCCCCAATTTGAAGGTGTCTTAAGTATTTGGACAAATTCACTGTTAGAGTATTTTCATACATAGCTGTTTTAGCATTTGGAAATGAAACCACTTTATTGAAAGCACTTCACAAACATTTTTACGCAAAATGACACAATACATTATTTACCATTCATTTCTATTGGGCACAACATAATCCGAAACGCAACCAAAACAAACTGCAAATGCATCCAACAAGTATCTAATCAAAAGTTTTGTATTTGGTCCTGTATTTCTAGCTCACAATGACTACATCAAGCTTGTGACTGCAATTTCTTTGGATGCATTTGCAGTTTTTGGTTGTGTTTTAGATTATGTTGTGCCCAATAGAAATGAATGGTAATTAATGTATTGCGTCATTTAGGAGTCACTCAACAAAACGCTTTAATTTCTAAACAGTAAAACAAATATGTATGAAAATACCCTCATATTAAAGTTCACATTCTGTGCTGTTGCCTCATATGAGGCAACATTTTCCTCAACATTTGATCTAAAATCCAAATGCTGGAGTATAGAGCCAAATTAAAAGTTTTCGCTTCACTGTCGAAATAAAAGTTTATGGGAGTGATATGCTATGATTCAGTGAAAATAGCCAACGTTTTATAAGTAAATGATGTTGAGAATATTCATGGTTTACGATATTGTACAGCATTGTGTTGGATTTTCATTTTACTTGAATAAAGTGCTATGGCCATTGACTGAAGTATGCCTTTCTGTCTGCGTGCCTGGTAGGCAGTCCCTCTGGCCACGCTATGGGAGCTGCAGGCGTCTACTACACACTGGTTACCTCCATTCTAGCCATCATGCTGACCAAGAATAAGACGGGATCTTCCTCTAAGGGCCTGTAAGTTCCAGAACATTCAACCCCTCTTGTCCTCAATGATCTTGCTCTTGTTTGCCATTTTTCGTTCAGTGCTTGACAGTTTTATGCTACTTGTCTGTGCAGCACTGTAGTTGATGATTTACCCTGAAAACTAACTTCAGTTAGTCGAAGGGAAGGGGGTGTGCAAAAGATTCCGTTCGAGTGGTTTTGTTGTCAAATCAAAGGAAGCGACAGTCGATTAAAATGATTACATGTATCAGTAGAAGCCTATTCACCTCTAGTGACACAGGAAAAACAAATTCCCCTGCTGTGAATAATATTTATTTGCACATTTACTGGTATTCACAATTTATTATGCAGTCTCTTAGCAGCCAGACAGATTTCAAAATGCCTAAAGATGCATTTGATGATGGTTCCTCTCCCTCTCCCCTTGTCTGGGCAGGTATCTACGGGGCACTCTGTGGGCGTTCTTCTGGGCGGTCCAGGTCTGTGTGTGTCTCTCCAGAGTCTTCATTGCTGCCCACTTCCCCCACCAAGTCATCTGTGGAGTAATCACAGGTCAGTATGAAGCCCTTATACCAGCCCTTATAACAACCCTCACAAATATGGCACAAAATGTGCAGATTGTTCAACTACATGATGTTAATATTACGTTTTCTATTTGATTTCCAGGTATGGTTGTGGCCGAGGCGTTCAACAGAACCCAGTGGATCTACGGAGCCAGTCTGAAGAAGTACTTCTACACCACCCTCTTTCTGCTCTCCATCGCTGTGGGCTTCTACGTGCTGCTGAAGGCTCTAGGCGTGGACCTGCTATGGACCCTGGAGAAAGCCCAGAAGTGGTGTGTGAGAGCCGAGTGGGTCCACATGGACTCCACTCCCTTCGCCAGCCTCCTGCGTAACATGGGCACCCTGTTTGGCCTGGGCCTGGGCCTGCACTCGCCCCTCTACACCGAGAGCAAGAACATCAGCGGCACCACCCTCTTTAGGACGGGATGTATCGTCACCTCGCTGCTCCTGCTGCACCTCTTTGACTCCTTCAAGCCCCCCACGCACACTGCCGCTGTCTTCTACCTGCTGTCTTTCTGTAAGAGCGCCACTGTCCCCCTGGCAACCGTCAGCATCATCCCCTACTGCGTGTCTGGAGCTCTGAGCAGCGTACAGAGCAAGAAGTATTTGTGAGGTCGTTGACGGCCGACATGCACATAGTCTCGTGTATTCGGATATGACTCCAGAATTGAACCGTGCTGTAATCCTTAATCATTCCATGCATTGACTTTCTTTCCCAAACTGCCCAAGCGATCAACAAGCCATTGTGGTCTTTGTCTACCCTACTTTCATCCAGTCACCCACTGTAAAGGTCTTATTTTCTTATCTACACACAGTGTAATCACTATAATGAAAGGATTATCCAGTGAATTACTCAGTGGCACTTTAGACACTGTGGTTTGATTGTATCAAAACTGATAATTTATAAGTAGTTCAGTGCGAACTCAGGAGTCCAGAAAGTTAATGTTCCTGTTTTGAAACGAGATAAAGCCGAATCAAATCCAGGAGAAAATGAGCCCAAAAGCTCTCTCAGGGACTTAAGTGGCCTGCTTTACAGTGCGTTCTAAGAATATGTTATACATGAATAACTTTGTTAATATTTTTTTTGTAACTGTATTTTTCCTGTTTAATATATTTTTAGAAATTCTGTCATATTTATAATAAAAATCTTTAAAATATATCACTTACTATGTTCTAACACTAGTATGCATATATTTAGGGATTGGTTCAGACACATGGTTCTACATTCAGTTTTTAAATGTTTCCTATCATTAATGACACGTTACTGATAAACTATCAGCAAGTCCACAACACTTTGAAACTGCAGCAGTGGTAAAACTAAAATCATCACACTATCAGTGACATGCGTCTACAAAACAAGTACACATTGTAAAAAAAAATATTCTATTTGTACGGTACATATAAACAGAGCCAAACCACTGGTCATCAACCCTATATGGAGCCCTGGACTTTAGCCTCATGCTCACTGATAATCACTGATGACATAAGTCCACACGTCACACAGCCGTCACTCCCTGCAAGTACTTAGAACAGATGGCCTTGGCTGAACCATCGATATTTGACTGCCAGGTTTTTAATCGATAGAGTCTGGCCTGCTTTTTGTTATGCATTTGGTTATGTATTTGCTAGCCTCAAAGCAGACAATAAAAATGAATGTCCATTAAATAGACTGGCTCGCAGTTGGCATTTCATTTCTGTAAGGACCTCGCTTTGTGCACGGGGGACTTGTCATGCTGAATTAAGAAAGGGCCTTTCCCAAACTGTTGCCACAAAGTTGGAAGCACAGAATCGCATAGAATGTTGCTGTGGCATTAAAATTTCCCTTCACTGTAACTAAAGGGACTAACCCAAACCATCATCCTCCACCAAACTTTACAGTTGGCAAAAAAACTGGGGGGGGGGGGGGACAAAAACACAATTTCAAAATGTGGTGGAACATGTCCCCCCGTCCCCAGTGAAAGTTGCGCCCCTGCCAACATGTAATGGTTTCTGAGAAGCTGAATTATATGGTTCTGCACTACACATGAGGTAAGCCTGTCCCTGCTCATACCTAAGTGTTGCTGCATGTGGTCAAACCTCCGCTCCCAGTCCATCTTCAGTTGCACCTCCTGGCCCACCTTTAGGACTGAACCCACAAAGTGCAAAGCCTCAGCCCCCTGCCATGTCACCTGCAGCACCGGCACATCCCCAATCAGCCCGCGGTCATCTGGCTGGAGATGGAAGATACTAGGTGTTAGCCTGTGTCCGACCACTTCCAGCCCACCTCAACAATGGTCCCATCCTTATCTCACCCGAAAGAGAGGGGTAGTTCAGTGACTTCAAAGATGATAGAGTTGATGCATTCTGGCCTTCCTGTATTTACCTGACCACCTCCCTCAGAACACAATATGGTGTGTTGAAGCTCGACATTGACATTTCTTTCTTCCCACTGATTTCTTCTTTCTGTTCACCAGGTGAGCAAGGGTGACAAATTGAGGTGACAAACTGCAGAGAGAAAGACAATTTGCCAACATCAAAATTATGATGACGGTCAGTTGAAAACACCTCATTTATGCCAAGGACTCTCGCCTTTGTAAACATTTAGCAGTGGTAGCCACAGAACCGACAATATGTTCAGATTCTTCAGCTGCCAGTAGTAGCTACAATGTAGGATATTAATTTGACCACTCTGTGGCAGGATAACCTTACTGCAATGAAGGAAATGTCAAACGTGTAGTGTATTTGAGGTCTAAAAAGGTTTCTGAAGCTTGTAATTTCCACTTAAAAATTTCGGACTTGATTTTCCTTATGAAAAATGTGTAAAAACTTACAAAAATGTCCATTAATTATAGTTCACATATCTTTCAATCAGAACATTTCTTGTTGCTGCTCGATTACTTTCCTGCTGTAGCAAACGGTCTCAAATTAATATCCTACATCTGTTTCATACATCAATAAGACAGATATGAATGAACCAGCGCCCTCTTGTGGCTGTTCGGCAACAAAACATTACCAGGACTAGGCTTGAAGCAGAAAAACAGAGCAAATGCACACATCTAACTGCGATTAGGCTACTGCATGCATAACGTTGTCAATGAAAAATCAGACATATTCTTAATTTCAATGTGCAGTCACTACTCACAAAAAGTCATTGGATGAGCATGTGCGTTGTGACGTTAAACACAACTAGACCCATGTCTGTTCGGTCTGGCTGGCTTGATTTATTGTGCGGCTAACGTGCTTTTTGATTGACATTTCTTCATGGCATTGGAAGACTAGACATTGTGTAAGAAATGTCACACTCTGCCTGTCAACAACTAGCTAGCTAACTAAAGTAGGCTACACACAAAAAGAGGACAAGTTACTGTAAGAACGTTAGCTAGCTAGCTAGCTCATGCTAACTGTAGTCTAATGTTGGCTTGTTACTTTTCAGCTAGCACCTTTTCAGCGAGCAAACTCCTGTTTGTGCCAAGTCTTAAAAAAGCACAAGGCAAACAAACATTATGTTACTCTCTCTCAAACGTCTTACATGTAAAAGTCCTTTTGACACTAAAATGCCATATTTAAAGCTGCAATATGTAACTTTTTGGGCGACCCGACTATATTGACATAGAAGTTTCAGTTATAGATCTGCCATTCTCATTGAAAGCAAGTCTAAGAAGTGGTAGATCTGTGCTATGTGCACTATTTCTATTCTTCCTGCGCTTAAGTAGAATTTCAGCATTTTTACTTTCGGTTTTGTACACAAGCTTCAAACAGCTGAAAATACAATATTTTTTGTTATGGAAAATATATTTCACCGCAGTTTAGACGGTACAATGATTCTCTACACTATACTTGCTTGTTTTGTCACATAAACTGAAATTAGGCGAACTATTAGAAATTTAGCAACATGGAAATGGCGGAGCGATTTCTGCGTATTGCACCTTTTAAAGAAATATAATGTCATAAATCCAAGGTACACTCAGTAGCTCTATTTTAGATCCCTGAAATAGGGATGGGTTTACTAAATTAACTGGTCTATGCAGTAGCTCAATAGCCAGAACTGTCTGCGTTCTTTCGGCAGCAAAGAAACAAAAGCAACAGTAGCTAGTATTTCCGATATCAGGTTCTGCCTTCTAAATAAAAGCCTCTGAAAAGACTTTTCAAGCGAAAATGGGTTATACCAGGAATATGATATTTTACTTTTGAAGATAGCCGACACCTACAGGTTAAACTAAAATAAAGCATACTACCTAAACATTTGGGTCCTTTCTAATGTTTTCTGCAAGTGGTTCAATTGCCATTGCAAACAGGAGTGGGGAGAGAGGACATCCCTATCTTGTGTCCTGTTCTAAAGTAATTTAATTCAATAGTGTAATATATGTGTATATTTTTGCTTTAATATATTTTCTAATATTTTTATTAGATGCATTATTTCAGCTGGAAAGTTTTGAATAGAAAAGGCCATTTAAGACAGTCAAACGTATTTTCGGCAAAACAACAGCCATTCAATCTATATCTTGTTTTTTAGCCTTATTGTATTCAACTGAATCACGTTCTTGTATTCGTTTGTAAGTGTATATTTGTAATACACCCTGTTTGATTGATATGTGTCAAGTCTGGTAAAACTTTTGCCATTTTGTTGCTTAGGAGCTTTGTTATTTTATTGTCACAATTTATTAAACGTATGGGTCTGTAATACGTAGGGGACTCTACAGCTTTTCCTTGTTTTAATATAACTGAAATAGCTGTTTGATACATGGACCTAGGAACCACTGAATTGAGTGACATGTGTGTTGTCATTTGTGTAAATAGGTGTGCTACTTTTCCCCAAAATATGAAATAGAATTCTATAAGAAAGCTGTCCAGACCTGGTGCCTTTCTAATATTTAGTATTAGGGCCTGATATTTCTTTTGGGGCGATCTCTGTTTTTAGTGATACTTTTCTGTCTGCTGATAATTTATTTATTTATTTATTTTACTAGGCAAGTCAGTTAATAAGAACAAATTCTTATTTTCAATGACGGCCTAGGAACAGTGGGTTCCTAACATGAATCACATTGTTCCTAATGAACACATCTGTACCCTTATCTTTTAAGATTATAACTGGTTTGGCATGTTTTGTGAGCGCTGTGAGATGTTTACCAGATTTATTTGCCATTAGAATGTAACAGGTATTGGTATACATGAATACAAAACTAAACTTATTTGCAGATGATCTCCTGATACACTTGACCAATTTTGAAAACCCCAATGCCCCCCGCTCACTAAAGTATATTTTCAGAATACTCTACAATCTCAGGATGTAAAATTAACGTTGAAAAAGAACAACTCATGATCTACAGCAATCCTTCAAAGTGGACCACAAAAAAATACCAAATACTTAGGATGCTTGATAAGTGACAACAAACAAATATATAAAGATAACTTTAGCCCATTACTCAACACTATGAAAGCCAGACCTAATTAAATGGAACAATCGCACCATAAATTTGACAGGTAGAGTAGACCTCTTCAGAATGGCATGGCTCCGTAGGTTGTTATGCTTATTCTCAGTCATATCAACTACTCCACCAAATAAATAATTTAAAAAAGTTTACTCAGTCATAAGACTTTATATGGGCAACTGAAACTCACAGAATAAAATAGGAACGTTTTTAGATCTTCCTAAGTCTGAGGGTGGTTTTAACCTTCCAGACTTGGAGTTGTATCAACTCTCCACCCAGGGCTTTTAATTTCTACATGTAGTTAAATACACTGAAGAGGAACAACGGGTACATATTGAAGATGCATGCGCATGTTCATCCCCAATCTTTTCACATGTCTATTTTCAAAGGATAAAGCTACGAACATTTACAAATTCACAGTTGAGAGCACTATATGGAAGAATATGTAACTTATTCTACAAAAACTCTGCAGGCGTCGGAGATGTGTGTGTGAGCATGTGGGCCTGGGCACGGGTAATGTAGTTGATTTTTGTGGGATGTCGTTTGTCTTTTGTATTGTATTGTATTGTTTACAAAAATAAAATATTGAAAACCAGAGATTAAGCAGCTTTCAGTTTCTGTCTTTCTTCTGGCAAGCTTTTCATCTCCCTTCCCCATCAATCAATCACATGTATTTATAAAGCCCTTTTCTTTCTTTTTTACATCAGCAGATGTCACAAAGTGCTATACAGAAACCCAGTCTAAAACCCCAAACAGCAAGCAATGCAGATGAGTTCACAGAAGGTGGGATGGTCCTGGAGTGAAAACTGAAAATGCCCCTTCTTTCCAGAGAGTTCCATTACAGCCTATAGGGAAAGGGGGGAGAGATATGTAGCCCGAGCAGCTGATAACAACTGATCTAAAAATAGTGCAGGGCCTAACAGATGGGCTGCTAACTATTCTGAGTAGGCTACTTGTTCTATCAGTCAACCACAAATGAACTATAAATGTCCAAGAGCATATTATCTCCCTAGAATCAACAAGATGGCTATGCTACCGAAAAACCTTCCCAGGCCAGAGGACTGGTATGTACTGTATTGCTGTGAAGCTTTTTTCTCATTTGACAGATTACATCTACAAATGCAATATAACAAAATGTTCATTATGTTTTCTCTGCTTCTAACAATAGTCAAGGAGCACAGGCTCTATGGTATGACCGGAAAAAATACGTCATCATTAATTTCATGGTGCAAAACCCCAAGGATGTTGAGGTTGATATTCAGGATACCTTTATAGTTTTAAGGTGAGTTTGATTCATTTGTAACCCTGAAGTGTGAATGATCTAGAACATTTTTAGTCTAAATAAATAGTGTCCAAATAGTGTGTGCGAGAGAGAGAGAGAGAGAGAGAGAGAGAGAGAGAGAGAGAGAGAGAGAGAGAGAGAGAGAGAGAGAGAGAGAGAGAGAGAGAGAGAGCACTTGTGTATCTGAGGTTGGGGGGGAGGGGGGAGGGTTGGGCAACTATTCTAATGTGCATTGATTTATTAAGCAGGCCTGTATTACCACTCTATAATGACTGCTCTGACGCATAGGATATGTTGTTATTGCCAAATGTTTCATTATAACCTACGTTTTATAACGTTGTTTGTCTCTGGATTTGTGTCCATGACAGTTGTAAAGATGTCGATGACAACAGCGTCTACAATCACATTTATTTCTACGACAAAGTCATCAAATTTGTAAGTATTCACATTTCTCCGTCATATCAAAGTTAATTTGATTCTCACAGTTAACAAAGATAACAGCTGTAAAGATGTATAAATATGCAGCATGCTTCAATGTTCAGCACGGTAATGTATTAAAAAAATGGATCCACATTACAGAGCATAATGGATACTGCAGTACATCCTGCTAAAAGTAAGCTTTGTATATTTATCTAACAGGACTCCCAAGTGAAGGTCCATGACCGCAGCATCCACATCTTGATTAGGAAGGCTAAAGAAAATGTAGCATGGCCTCGTCTTCAGAAAGATGCCGATCTCAAGGTACTGGAACATTTCATCTTCCACTTAGAGGAAGTGAAGAGCAGTGTAAGGGTAGACTAATGCTTCATGTGTTAAAGGTAGACTCAGCAATATGACGTCATCAAGAACAGTGGGGCGACGAAGGCAATTTGTGCCCTCCCCTTGGGCCATGCTCACACTGGAAAGAGCCAATAGACTTGGTTGATTCGAAGGTTGTTACTGTTGACTACTGAAAGCAGAAAGTCACCATGCTACACTGTGGTAGTCATATTGCAGGGTCTACCTTCTCACTGACAATATGCGCATCAACATGCTCTCTCTCCCAACATTATTCTGTCCCTTGTAGCCAAATTGGATGGCTGTAGACTTTGATAACTGGAGAGACTGGGAGAATGAAGAGGACGAGGGAATGGCGGAGTACGAGCAATATTTTGACGTACGTGTAACTGCCAAATGGGCTTATCCTACGTCTATGTTTGAAGGTCACATCAGTGTGGCTTTAATGAATGGTTTTCCATTTTTAGATGATTCAGGATATGGGGAACAAGAAAGAAGGGCCACCTGCGATGGATGATCTGGATGATCTGGTTAGTACAGCAAGAATCCACCTCCAATTCGCATTTCACAACCATCATTAGAGACATATTACCCCTGACTTGTCAGCATGTAAAGCAAGTGAGGAAGTTTATCGAATGAGTTGTTTTCTCTCTCCACAGAGTGATTGAATACTTTTCTGAAGAGAGCTTTCCTCTGCATTGGAAAGCTTGATGTGCATTGAAAATCGCTGATGAAGACTCATCAAGATCATGCCATGTTGATGGATTATTGTATTTGTTGATGATTGCGGTGAATGCCATGTGGATTAATATATTGAATTGCTAGGTATTTTTCCTGGTACTGTTGTCTGTGTAATTTGCAGTACTATCGATTGAATGTTATTTATTAAATCAACTGAAGTCTTGTTTCTACTTTTCTGATATGTAACCTCTTAAATATACTGAATAAAAATATAAACGCAACATGTAAAATGTTGGGACCATGTTTCATAAGCTGAAATAAAAGATCCCAGAAATGTTCCATAAACACAAAAAGCGAATTTCTCTCAAATGTTGTTCACAAATTTGTTTAAATCCCTGTTAGTGAGCATTTCTCCTTTACCAAGATAATCCAGCCACCTCACAGGTGTGGCATATCAAGAAGCTGATTAAACAGCATGATCATTACACAGGTGCACCTTGTGCTGGGGACAATTAAAGGCAACTCTAAAATGTGCAGTTGTGTCACACAACACAATACCATAGATTTCTCAAGTTTTGAGGGAGCTTGCAATTGACATGCTGACTGCAGGAATATCCACCAGAGCTGTTTCCAGAGAATTTCATGTTAATTTCTCAACCATAAGCCACCTCCAATGTCATTTTAGAGAATTTGGCAGTACATTCAACCGGCCTCACAACTGCAGACCATGTGTAACCACGCCAGCTCACACATGTAAGATGGTCTGTGACAACCCATCCGGACAGCTGATGAAACTGGGTCAACACAACAGAAGAATTTCGGCACCAACTGTCAGAAACCGTCTCAGAGAAGCTCATCTGCATGCTCGTCGTCCTCACCAGGGTCTTGACCTGACTGCTGTTCTGCGTCGTAATCGACTTCAGTGTGCAAATGTTCACCATTTGATGGCCACTGGCACGCTAAAGAAGTGTGCTCTTCACAGATGAATCCTGGTTTCAACTGTGCCGGGTAGATGGCAGACAGTGTGTATGACGTCGTGTGGGTGAGCGGTTTGCTGATGTCAACGTTGTGAACAGAGTGCCCCATGGTGGCGGTGGGGTTATGGTATGAACACAATTGCATTTTATCGATGGCAATTTGAATGCACAGAGATACTGTGATGAGATCCTGAGGCCCATTGTCGTGCCATTCTTCCACGGCCATCACCTCATGTTTCAGCATGATATTGCATGGCCCAATGTTGCAAGGAACTGTACACAATTCCTGGAAGCTCAAAATGACCCAATTCTTCCATGGCCTACATACTCACCAGACCTGTCACCCATTGAGCATGTTTGGGATACTCTTTTTTTCGCTTTGCATCCTCGTATTGAGGTTCAAATCATACAGATATCTACACATTTACAGTAAAAACAGAAACTCAGTCACATTTTCAGACCCAGATGTCAGTGTAATTGCAAGAAAATATAGGACCGTTAAGTAGCAGGGTGATGTAAATGGTTTAAATGATCTACTTGAATGATCTACTTGAAAATGTTTAGAAAGTACAAGTGCAATTAGAACACCATTCTATGGTTGGTTTGATCATGTGACGATGTATCCCGGAACAATGTAGTGTCTTGCCAATACCAGTAGGTGGCACCCTTACGGTGTGAATGCTAAAGTGTTTTTGTTTTTTATGGCCCTTTTGATATACAAGCACAACCCATCAAGGGCTTATAACACCACCATGGCTTATTGGTATTAGCCAGACATTGTTGTATTGTTCATAAGTAAGTAACAATACATGGGCAACCAGCTGTTTTGCACTTCAAAGCAGTCTGAAAACTCTTAAAAAGGAATTATTTTTTATAATTCATCCTGTTGCCCAAAATGATTCTTTAACTTACTATTCATAATATCATTGTTTCCTTATGTACTAGGGTGCAATACTACATTATATAGCCTTGGTTTTATGTAGATCTCCTGTGCTGATCCGGTGTGGTAAGGCCTACAGGTATCAACATTACCCTCATTACTTATTAAAGCCTTGCTTCCACGTAATGCACCTTTCAGGAAAACACCATTCGCTATATTGGTGTCAGGT
The DNA here is from genome assembly GCF_036934945.1 of Oncorhynchus masou masou. Taxonomy (NCBI): domain Eukaryota; kingdom Metazoa; phylum Chordata; class Actinopteri; order Salmoniformes; family Salmonidae; genus Oncorhynchus; species Oncorhynchus masou. Next base: position 37,714,291 of record NC_088242.1, on the reverse strand, counting down.
CCAAATGCCTGGATTATTAACTGCCCTATGCCCTACTCTGAGCAGTGCCTAGTACAGTTATGTCACTGCTATAGAACTTTTGAGTCTGATGACATCCCTGATCCTGTTTTGCAGCCCCCTTTAGTTCACCTCTCAACGTGGGGTTGTTTTTGTAGACTTTGGGCATTATGAGATTTCCAATGATGTAATGAGCTAGTTTGAATAAGGCTTTGATCCACGTTAGATGTGGTTCAACAAGCTGTAGACGTTATGCCGTACCTCCACTCTACCTCTGACAAGGCAGGCTTCAATTGATTACCGCGACAGAACATTCCCGTATTTGCCATGTTATTCAGCTCGCACGTAAACAAACGTTTCATATGCAATTTAATAGACATTTATACAGGACTGTAACCGTTTGGTAATGTTAAACAATCAATGATGGACTTGTAGCACCCACCGTTAGACATCTGCATTGAAGACAACTGTTTGTCATCCAATTGAACGATGGTTTCTCTCCATCTCTCCCTCATTCTGGCCTCCTTCCCTCTGTCTTTGTCATAAAACACACTACCCACTGGGCACAGACGTCCATTCAATGTTGATTCAACACAATTTAATTGAAATGACGTGGAAATAACGTTGATTCAACCAGTGTGTGCCCAGTGGGTAGTCTGGTTTTGAGAAGTTGACACTACCTGAACTGAAAGGCACTAGGACCCAGGAAACTCCATCACTTCTCCACTCCTTCCCTCTCTCTGGAGAGCTGCATATGCTGATGTTGCCTCCCCTTTCTGTCTGTCCCTGTTTTCAGATTATAGAGAAGTTGGCTGTGGACCTATGCCTCCTCTCTCCTCCTCCGATATGGCTGCCAGGAGACCGGTTAGCCCCAGCATCGTGTGTGGACACCAGTCAGAAGAGAGTGGCCCCCACCTCCTATCTTTAAGTCCCCCATCTCTCTTGGCCAGCTACTGCTGTCACTAAGGAACTAGGCTACTCTCTGCATAGTAGGAGTTTTGCACCTCTCCTTCACAGGATGACACAGGAGCTCTACCTTTTGAATTTGAGTCTTCTCTGACTCACGCTCATACTCTCCTGTCGCCTCCCTATTTCTCTCTCCATCTCTCGGGGGGTTGTTCATGTCGCACAGGGACCTTGCTTACAGGTCTGACACTTTCTCGTTGTTGCTTTAGAGTCATTTTGTATCATCACTCCCCCTGTCTGAGAGGATGAAGGAGCAGGAACATTGGAGAAGATGATTCTTTGGGCTGGCCTGCTCCCCTGGGGTTTAAGGAAATTGTCAATGGTCGCCACTCAATGCCACATCGAGCCTCAACTCAACGGGAGAAGTAGTGGAAGAATACGTTTGGTTCACCACAACATTTGAGTTCCAGTGCTGTCTTAGCCCTTGGAAGTAGCTGTGGAGTACCTGGGTCTGTGCATCTGGGACAGATAATCATGGGCAATGCCGCTGGGAGCATGGATGTGCCACCGGGGAAGGAGGTGAAGACGGTGTCGGCCCCCCCAGGCTCAGGGGCCCCCCAGAAACAGGCGGCAGGCCCCAAACTCCCCATGCCTGCCGAGGAGGAGTTAGAGGAGCGTTTCAATGCAGTGCTGGTGAGTCTGATTGCTGATGACACACACACACACACACACAGGGCCCAGAATAAGTAGCCTGTGATGGCACACATACAATTTGACACAATACAAAGAAACAAAGAACACTAATCATTTTGAAAACGTGCACATCCTCAGGACAGGCTTATCAAAGAGCAGGGTACATAATGTGACTGTGGAAGGACAAATAAGTCCTTTATTATCTGGTTTACAGTAGTATTGAGTTCATTGTATGGTCATTTGGGGATGGATAAAGGGGAAGTTCTGATCCATATTTGCAGTGGGTAAGGTATAATAAAAGTTAAACATTAAACAAATATAACCCCACCTGGACTGTGATCCTGTGACACAAGGTAAAAAAAAAATGTTCAAGTTTGTAGATCAAAGATATTCATGATTCCCCTAATCCCAATGACTTGTACAATTTCACTTGTATAACATCAGTTGTTTGATCTACGGTGGTGTTAAAATGTTAGGCAAGCCACATTTTAATAGACGGCATTCACTGTAGTAACAGAAAACCCATCCATTCACTTCCTAACACAAATATTTCCTTGTACTCGATGACAAATCCTCAACAGAACCGATCGCAAGTTGGGAATTCCTCGACTCCATAACTTAATGTTCCTGTGACTCCCTTTACTGGGACCATTTGTCCTCGGTCTGCGAAAACCTATTATAGGCCAAACAACTCGTGGTCATGTTGACAGCCAAAAACCATTTGAGAAACAGTGGCTCAGCTACATTTGATGTTGCTCAGGGGTATCAGTGCCATGGTATACTATTAAATGCATTCTTGTTTTTAGTCTCGCACATCCCTCTTTATCTCCTTGGTCCATACCTATTTGTTTTGCCCTGTAGAGTTGCATCATAGATATAAAAACAAATAGATGGTGAAAGAGAAGAGAGCTACCTGACCATGTGTCCTTCAAGAAGCTTTCTATGTCACTTTAAAACACTTATAGGCTAACTTTACTTTTTCCATAGAAATTACATTAGTGAGATGTGCACAAACAAACTACTGTGCTGTGTCAATGTGCAATTGCAGCTGCCAGATGACACTTATATGCATACTATGATGTTAATTCATGTCAGTCTCATGGCTCATTTTACTCAGTCAAAAGCAATGTGTACTCCTGTAATTGAAAGCAATCTAGAATGTGGACTTGATTGCTGTCACACCCTGGTCGAGGTATTTTGTGTTTGTCTTCATTTATTTGGTCAGGCCAGGGTGTGGCATGGGTTTTTGTATGTGGTGTGTTTGTATCGGGATTGTAGCTTAGTGGGGTGTTCTAGTTAAGTCTATGGCTGTCTGAAGTGGTTCTCAATCAGAGCCAGGTGTTTATCGTTGTCTCTGATTGGGAACCATATTTAGGCAGCCATATTCTTTGAGTGTTTCATGGGTGATTGTCCTTAGTGTCCTGATGTCCTTGTTCTGTGTTTATTTACACCAATATAGGCTGTTTCGGTTTTCGTTACGTTCTTTGTTTTATAGTGTTTGTAATTGATTCGGGTTTTACGTTTGTTGGATCGCAATCTACACGCCGCATTTTGGTCAGACTCTTCATCACACCTAGAAAACCGTAACAGAATCACCCACCACAACAGGACCAAGTGGCGTGTCAACAGGCAGGAGCAGCAGGAGAAGCAACAGCGGCAGCAGGAGCAACAAAATGAGGAATGGACATGGGACGATGTTTTGGATGGCAAGGGTTGCTATACATGGGAGGAGATACTGGCTGGAAGAGATCGCCTCCCATGGGAACAGGTGGAGGCACTGAGGAGAGCAGAGGCAGCCGGAGAGAGGAGCCGGCGTTATGAGGGAACACGGTTGGCAAGGAAGCCCGGGAGTCAGCCCCAAACATTTCTTGGGGGGGGGGCTCACAGGGAGTATGGCGACGCTAGGTAGGAGACCTACGCCAACTTCCTGTGGTTACCGGGGGGATAGAGAGACCGGGCAGGCACCGTGTTATGCTGTGGTGAGCACGGTGTCTCCAATGCGGGTGCACAGCCCGGTGCGGTATATTCCAGCTCCGCGTATCGGCCGGGCTAGATTGAGCATCGAGCCAAATACCATGAAGCCGGCTCTACGCATCTGGTCCCCAGTGCGTCTCCTTGGGCCGGCTTACATGGTACAAGCCTTGCGCACAGTGTCCCCGGTTCGCCTGCATAGCCCAGTGCGGGCTATTCCACCTCGCCGCACTGGCAGAGCGACCGGGAGTATTCAACCAGGTAAGGTTGGGCAGAAATTTTTGGGGCTGACTCCCGAGCTTCCATCCGCGTCGCCGTGCTGCCTCCTCATACCAGTGCCTCTCAGCTTTCTCCGCCTCCAGTTCTTCTTTGGGGCGGCGATATTCTCCAGGCTGAGCCCAGGGTCCTTCTCCGTCCAATTCTTCCTCCCATGTCCATTCCTTCTCTTGCTGCACCTTGGGGCGGCTACACTCCCCTGGTTTAGCCCAGGGTCCTCTCCCGTCGAGGATTTCCTCCCAAGTCCAGAAATTCTTATCACGCTGCTCCTGCTGCTGCCTTTGCTGTGCTACACACAGGAAGTCAGGAAACAGGTACAGAAGGTGGAGTTTAATAAAGAACAGATACTCAAACATGAGTGTACAGAACCTGAGAGAAAAACAGTAACACCTAGTGACTGAAAACTGAGGGCTAAATAAAGGGGGAGTAATCAAAGAGGGAATGACAACCAGGTATGCGAAATGATGGGGAACAGGTGTGCGTGATAAAGAAGCCCGGACCACTGTTTAGTAGGTTGGTGACTAAGAGCACCGGAAGGAGGGAGCAGGAGTTTGATACGATAGGTTACCTCATTGACCCTGTGGAGGACCTTGAAGAGCCCCACAAACCGGGGGCTCAGCTTCCGGCAGGACAGGCGGAGCGGGAGGTCCCTGGTGGGGAGCCATATGCGATCACCAGGATGGAACACCTGGGCCTCACTGCGGTGGCAGTCCGCCAGATCCTTCGGAGGGTGGACGACACACTGGAGCCTCACGTGGATGGTGTGCCACACCTCCACTGCGCACTGGAACCACTCATCCACTGCAGGGGCCTCGGTCTGGCTTGGAGTCCATGGAGCCAAGGCCGGTTGATATCCCAGGACGCACTGGAAGGGAGTCAGCCTGGTGGAGTGTCGAAGTGAGTCATATTCCACCCAGGGAAGAACAAGGCCCACTCACCTTTCCGGTCCTGGCAGTGACTTCTTAGGAACCTCCCCAGCTCCTGGTTGGTCCGATGCTGGTACCCGAAGGTGAGGCTGACCGTGACCCCTAGCTTTTCCATAAAGGTTTTCCAGATCCTCGGAAGGCCATAGTCCCGGAAGACCTGCTGGTATAGTGCCTCGGCGACCTGGAGAGCTGCGGGGAGACCAGAGAGGAATAAACCAGCATGATTTAGAAAATCTGTCCACAACCACCAGAATGGTGGTGAAACTGTCAGAGGGGAGATCGGTAACAAAGTCAATGGACAGATGAGACCAGGGATGCTGAGGCACGGGAAGGGGAAGGAGCTTCCCTGCTGGAGCGTGCCGGGGGACTTTGTTTAAGCACACACAGAACAGTTGATGTAACGAATAACATCCTGCGCCAAGGTGGGCCACCAATAATTCTCAGAGAGATTGAATGGTACGGGTGATCCCAGGATGTCCAGTGACAACAGCTGTGTGTGCACAGGTCAACAGCCGCTCCCTTATCCCTGCGGTAACGTAGATGCGTTCAGGAGGACAGGTAGTGGGTAACAGGTTCCCAGGTTCGTGGAAGATCACATGACTGTACCTCTGCTCTCGTGGATCCCAAGATAGCACTGTCTGGTACGTCCTGAAGCCCTCCTTGACCACAATAGGGACTGAGCCCCAGCTGTTTCAGTCATCACAATGAGTGCGTCCAAGGAGAGGTTGTCATCTCGACAAGCCAGTTCCGTCTGGACCTCCTCGCGCAGTCGTCTTCTGAATAGTGTACGGAGTGCCGGCTCATTCCATTCACTGGATGCTGCTACAGTCCGGAAGGTGAGCGCGTACTCGGCAGCGGTCTGGTCATCCTGCCGTAATTGGAATTTACATTTACATTTAAGTCATTTAGCAGACGCTCTTATCCAGAGCGACTTACAAATTGGTGAATTCACCTTCTGACATCAGTGGAACAGCCACTTTACAATAGTGCATCTAAATCATTTAAGGGGGGGGGGGGTGAGAAGGATTGCTTTAGGTAGGTATTCCTTGAAGAGGTGGGGTTTCAGGTGTCTCCGGAAGGTGGTGATTGACTCCGCTGTCCTGGCGTCGTGAGGGAGTTTGTTCCACCATTGGGGGGCCAGAGCAGCGAACAGTTTTGACTGGGCTGAGCGGGAACTGTACTTCCTCAGTGGTAGGGAGGCGAGCAGGCCAGAGGTGGATGAACGCAGTGCCCTTGTTTGGGTGTAGGGCCTGATCAGAGCCTGGAGGTACTGCGGTGCCGTTCCCCTCACTGCTCCGTAGGCAAGCACCATGGTCTTGTAGCGGATGCGAGCTTCAACTGGAAGCCAGTGGAGAGAGCGGAGGAGCGGGGTGACGTGAGAGAACTTGGGAAGGTTGAACACCAGACGGGCTGCGGCGTTCTGGATGAGTTGTAGGAGACTATCACAGTGCAGGTGCATTTATACGGAGACTTGATTACACACAGGTGGATTGCATTTATCATCATTAGTCATTTAGGTCAACATTTGATCATTCAAAGATCCTCACTGAACTTCTGGAGAGAGTTTGCTGCACTGAAAGTAAAGGGGCTGAATAATTTTGCACGCCCAATTTTTCCGTTTTTGATTTGTTAAAAAAGTTAGAAATATCCAATAAATGTCGTTCCACTTCATGATTGTGTCCCACTTGTTGTTGATTCTTCACAAAAAAATACAGTTTTATATCTTTATGTTTGAAGCCTGAAATGTGGCAAAAGGTCGCAAAGTTCAAGGGGGCCGAATACTTTCGCAAGGCACTGTACATGTAGATATGGTTAAAGTAGCGCAAAAGAGGGTTACGCAGTAGCGTAAAAGAGGGGTTGGCGGGACACAATGCAGATAGCCCGGTTAGCCAATGTGCAGGAGAACTGGTTGGTCGTATGTACATGAATCTATAGTTAAAGTGACTATGCATATATGATAAACAGAGTAGCAGCAGCATAAGACGGTTTGGGGGGGGCACACAATGCAAATAGTCAGGGTAGCCATTTGATTACCTGTTCAGGAGTCTTATGGCTTGGGAATAATAACTGTTGAGAACCCCTTTTTGTCCTAAACTTGGCACTCCGGGACCACTTGCCATGCGGTAGTAGAGAGAACAGTCTATAACTGGGGTGGCTGGGGTCTTTGACAATTTTTAGGGCCTTCCTCCGACACCGCCTTGTGTAGAGGTCCTAGATGGCAGGCAGCTTAGCCCCAGTGATGTGCTGGGCCGTACGCACTACCCTCTGTAGTGCCTTGCAGTCAGAGGCCGAGCAATTGCCATATCAGGCAGTGACGCAACCAGTCAGGATGCTCTCGATGTTGCAGCTGTAGAACCTTTTGAGGATTTCAGGACCCATGCCAAATCTTTTTAGTTTCCTGAGGGGGAAATAGGGTTTGTCGTGACCTCAATAGGCGCTATAAACCCCCTCTCTGCCCTCCAGTGGATGATCGAAAATGGCTCTGATCAGAGCCATGAACCCCTCATTCACATACAGCTCCTCCTCTCCCAGATGGCCATAGCCCACTCCAATCCTGCCCAGTCAGCAGAGAAATAAGCGTGGCAACCTTGGACCTCTCAGTGGTGGGAGCACCCATCTGGTGCACAAAAGCGGGACCACTGGATTAGGAAACCACAGCATTTCAGATGGGGTTGCATCATATTTATCCAGGAGGGACAGACAGGCAACACTGACATGGGTGGACTGCTGAGTAGACTGGTGGCAGTGTATCCTCCACTAGATCAAGGCAACGCCTCTTGGGCATGTTCGAGACGTTGAAGACTGCGAAGAACCTCTTCCATTGCCTTTCCCAGTTGCGTCAGCTGGTCGTTGTATTGACGAAGTAGCTACCCCTGTTCATCAACCATCTGGGGCCCGATTACCTGCTGCTTCCATTTGTTGAGGCTGAATTCTGTAACGTACACACTGGGAGTCAGAAAGCAAGTGGTGAGCTTAATAAGAAACAGACCATAGCCCACTCTACCAACCACAAATATGCATGCATGCATGCATGCACACATATATACATACATATATATGTGCATGCATGCATGCATGCATACATATATACGCATGCATGCATACATACATACATACATACATACATACATACATACATACATACATACATACATACATACATACATACATACATACACACACATACACACACACACACACACACACACACACACACCACACACCACTTTTTTACATACGTTGGTTTACTGTTAATACATACATACATACATACATACCCATTCCCCTTTTTTTCACTGCGTTGGTTTACTGTTAATGGAACTAGCTTACATGTAAGTAACCTAGTGGTTAGAGCGTTGGACTTGAATCCCTGAGCTGACAAGGTAAAAATCTGTTGTTCTGCCCCTGAACAAGGCAGTTAACCCATTGTTCCTAGGCCATTGAAAATAAGAATTTGTTCTTAACTGACTTTCCTTGTTAAATAAAGGTATATATAAAAATATATATATATTTAGATTGTCTTTATTGATCTGATATTTTGTTTACTAGGCCTTCTAGTTGATACCTCTATTTTGTTCTGTTTGCATTCACTTGTTCGCATTTGAGGTTTTGTCGGTATTCTAAGACAAATTGCTATTCAGTATTTTTGTCTGCATGCATGAATAACTAGGCTAATACTTTCAGCATTTAGTTTGCATTATTTTGGTGTTGACATCTGTGTGTACGGCTGCATTCACATAGGGTAATTAATCTATTAAACAGCCTATCATTATTGTAGCCTATATTCATTACCAAAACTGACTTGCTTTAGTGTAAGGCGCTGTCCATTGTGCTGATACAGTGGAGATGGGCTACAGACTTTGCACCAACCGGACGGTCACTTCAAAAGTACTGAGTGATCTCGGAGTCTCAGCATTTGAACTATAAGGGGGTATAGTGTGATATCAGTAGAATTCAATATAATTCCAAAACAAGAAACCGCCAAAATTGGGCCCCCTCTCCGATTTCAACTGCCTCCTTAGTCACTTTATCCTTGTGTCAGGTCTGATTAGTTGGGAATAGCAGCCAAGTATGCTCGCTATCTTATTTGTGCTTATTAGATACAAGTGTCAAGTGTCAAGGCCAACAGTTTCCACATGACTTATACAATAGCTAGCTTCCTTTGTATGTAGCTTGCCTCTTATCTGACTGGTAGTTAGCTACTAGCACTGTTGATGCGCAACCCAAGTGCTTTGGTCAGGTTTTAGAACTCTCAGATTTGGCTGAAAATATGTTAGCATTGTCAGAAATGCTACAAAAAGGTAGCACATAGTTGGTTCTTAATGGACGGAAATGTGAGAGTGATAAATTCTACTTTTTATAAAAACTGTTGCACCTACAAACGCATTCAGTCTAAATGGATACAAGTCTAATGGTCACCTTATGGACGCTGTTGCCTCGTTTTAATCCGACGACTGGAATTTGACCTAGGTTTGGGCAAAAAATTGTCTGAAGACCCTAATGCCAACGACCCTGTCAAAAATCCGGTATGTTGGTTCTCAGTAATGGACGGACCATGACGAGAGACAGGGAGTGTGTTGTGTAACTCCATTCAACTTTATTTGCACATTTTCATAGACATTTGTGTCATATTAGCTTAGATATGATGGTAGGGAAATCTGAATATAACATTGAGCTTCAACCAATGCCACCACATCAGGATGAGATGCCAAGTGACTCACCATGTGGGAGACATGCCTACACTGCTTACTATCTGAATGAAAATATAACTTTTTTCTTTCTTTAGTTATTTTTTGGGGTTTGTTGTAACAACATTCACAATATTGCTGAGCCTACTTCTATCCAATCCTCTTCGAACTCCACAAGTGTATTAGGCTTTGGAGAGAGGTACAGTGGGGAGAACAAGTATTTGATACACTGCCGATTTTGCAGGTTTACTACTTACAAAGCATGTAGAGGTCTGTAATTTGTATCATAGGTACACTATATCATAGGGACACAACACAAAACAAAAATCCAGACAATCACATTGTATGATTTTTAAGTAATTAATTTGCATTTTATTGCATGACATAAGTATTTGATCACATACCAACCAGTAAGAATTCCGGCTCTCACTGACCTGTTAGTTTTTCTTTAAGACTCCCTCCTGTTCTCCACTCATTACCTGTATTAACTGCACCTGTTTGAACTCGTTACCTGTATAAAAGACACCTGTCCACACACTCAATCAAACAGACTCCAACCTCTCCACAATGGCCAAGACCAGAGAGTTGTGTAAGGACATCAGGGTTAAATTGTAGACCTGCACAAGGCTGGGATGGGCTACAGGACAATAGGCAAGCAGCTTGGTGAGAAGGCAACAACTGTTGGCTCAATTATTAGAAAATTGAAGTTCAAGATGACGGTCAATCACTCTCGGTTTGGGGCTCCATGCAAGATCTCACCTCGTGGGGCATCAATGATCATGAGGAAGGTGAGGGATCAGCCCAGAACAACATGGCAGGACCTGGTCAATGACCTGAAGAGAGCTGGGACCACAGTCCCAAAGAAAACCAATAGTAACACGCTACGCCGTCATGGATTAAAATCCTGCAGCGCACGCAAGGTCCCCCTGCTCAAGCCAGCGCATGTCCAGGCCCGTCTGAAGTTTGCCAATGACCATCTGGATGATCCAGAGGAGCAATGGGAGAAGGTCATGTGGTCTGATGAGACAAAAATAGAGCTTTTTGGTCTAATCTCCACTCGCCGTGTTTGGAGGAAGAAGAAGGATGAGTACAACCCCAACAACACCATCCCAACCGTGAAGCATGGAGGTGGAAACATCATTCTTTAGGGATGCTTTTCTGCAAAGGGGACAGGATGACTGCACCGTATTGAGGGGAGGATGGATGGGGCCATGTATTGCGAGATCTTGGCTAACAACCTCCTTCCCTCAGAAAGAGCATTGAAGATGGGTCGTGGCTGGGTCTTCCAGCATGACAACGACCCAAAACACACAGCCAGGGAAGCTAAGGAGTGGCTCCGTAAGAAGCATCTCAAGGTCCTGGAGTGGCCGAGCCAGTCTCCAGGCCTGAACCCAATAGAAAATCTTTGGAGGGAACTGAAAGTCCGTATTGCCCAGCGACAGCCCCGAAACCTGAAGGATCTGGAGAAGGTCTGTATGGAGGAGTGGACCAAAATCCCTGCTGCAGTGTGTGCAAACCTGTTCAATAACTACAGGAAACGTATGATCTCTGTAATTGCAAACCAAGGTTTCTGTACCAAATATTAAGTTCTGCTTTTCTGATGTATCAAATACTTATGTCATGCAATATGCTAATTAATGACTCATCATCATACAATGTGATTTTCTGGATTTTTGTTTTAGATTCCCTCTCTCACAGTTGACGTGTACCTATGATAAACATTACAGTCCTCTACATGCTTTGTAAGTAGGAAAACCTGCAAAATCGGCAGTGTATCAAATACTTGTTCTCCCCACTGTAGATACCTTGATAGAAGCTCAGAACTATGTACGTGGAGCTAGACTATACTCTTAACTACAGATGTAGGATCTTACTTTGAGCCAGTTTGCTACAGCATGAAATAATCCTGAAGCAACAGGAAATGTGAATTATTATGTGGATTATAATTAATGAACATTTTTGTAGGGATTGATACATTTTTCCGAAGAGAAAATCATGTCTGAAATTTCATAGTGGAAATTACAAACTTCAGAAGCCTTTTTAACCTCAAATACACAACATGTTTCCATTGCAGGAAAGTTCTCCTTAAAACAGGGCGATCAAAGGAAAATCATATGCAGTGGTGTAAAGTACTTAAAATAAGGAATTTAAAATTATTTATACTTCTACTTTAACTTTTGACACCTAAGTATATTTTAGCAATTTACATTTACCTTTGATACTTAAGTATATTTAGAACCAAATACTTTTGGACTTTTACTCCGTAGTATTTTACTAGGTGACTTTTATTTTTACTTCAGTAACTTTCTATTAAGGTATCTACTGTATACATTTACTCAAGTATTACAATTTGGTACTTTTTCCACCACTGATTGTATGTGGTTCTTGCCCATTGGTCTCTGTCAACCTTGTTTGATTTGCTAGGGTAAAGCTATTTGATCGCTCATTTGGATTCATTTGCATGCATGCCTAACACATCTATCTTCTACACTCAGTTCCAATGAAGACTATTTGTAGGCTACACTGAGAACTCATCCATAAACCTAGCTCGTGCACAGACAACTCCCAACCCCACTTTGCTCTGTAATTGAATATGACTCCAATCAAATGAAAGAGTCGACGTTATGGAACACCGTTGTCTAGTCATTAATAAAAGTCCATCATTTACATAAGTTGCTACATAGGCAGTTGAATAAATGCATTGTATTGCTCCATAACTCATACCTTAGATATAAACAGATTTCTACCAAAGTTTGAATCATGTGGTGAGTATAGTCAATGTTATCGCTCCATTCATTATTGAATTGCTACTGTATATGATTTTCGGACAGTGTACTCTATCCCTACACTTCTTGTCTAATGAATTTGTTTCCATGGTTCAGGAACAGGGAGGAATAGGGGGGCCAGCTACTGTAGGGCAGAAGCAGGACGCGTGCGTGTTCTTGAGAAATCGAACACGGGTCTGGAGTGAGATCTGGAGATCAGACTTGTTGTTGTAATGAATCAACTTGGCAGTGGTCAAGGCTTAAGGGCTTGGGCATACATCCGGTGCCGGCTGTAGTGCTGTCAAATCACGCTGGACCTCCCTGTGTCTCTGTCTTTGTATGTGTCTGTGTTTGTGTGTGTACAGACAATGTAAGTAGTAAGTATAAGGTATGTTTTGCATCTAACATACATGTATCAACATGCCTGCTTGTGTTCGTAAATTCATGTTTGTACATAAGGTGCACATGACCACATTCTGCTGTGGTATGGGACTGTTCCTTTTTTTGCTACATCACTCTATCGTAGGGAGCAGTAAAGATAGATCATCCCTGCCACACACACCCTTACCAAACGCCCCCGGACCCACCCCCATCTTCAATCTAATGCTCAGTGTACATAGCAAATCTCAGATGGGCCAGACGACTGTCTAGCGAGCAGGCTGGTTGGTGTGCAGGGATCCCTCTACAGTGGGCGATCTCTGCTACAGAGAAAGACATTAAAGGGAAATGCCACCGCCGCTCGATTTCACTGCATATGCCCATTAATATGTTATTCATTTATCATACACTACTGTTCAAAAGTTTGGGGTCACTTAGAAATGTCCATGTTGTTGAAAGAAAAACACTTTTTGTCCATTAAAATAACATCATATTGCTCAGAAATACAGTGTAGACATTTTTAATGTTGTAAATGACCATTGTAGCTGGAAATGGCTGATTCTTAATGGAATATCTACAGAGGCCCATTATCAGCAACCATCACTCCTGTGTTCTAATGGCACGTTAGCTAATTCAAGTTTATCATTTTGAAAGGCTAATTGATCATTAGAAAACCTTTTTGCAATTATCTTAGCACAGCTGGAAACTGTTTTTCTGATTAAAGAAGCAATAAAACTGGCCTTGAGACTAGTTGTGTATCTGGAGCATCAGCATTTGTGGGTTCGATTACAGGCTCAAAATGTCCAGAAACAAAGACTTTCTTCTGACACTCGTCAGTCTATTATTGTTCTGAGAAATGAAGGCTATTCCATGTGAGAAATTGCCAAGAAACTGAAGATCTCGTACAAAGCTGTGTACTACTTCCTTCACAGAACAGCGCAAACTGGCTACATTTACCACGATATCCAGAATTCATAACGATTTCAGGATGTAGTACCGCATCAGTTGATGTGGGAAATATCAAAATGTCTGAGGATTTTGAAACTGGTTGCCAGGATCAATGAATGTTAAAGTGATGCTATTCCATACATTTTCCACTTCACTTCCAAGAGGAAGGCATCCAATCAGCCAATCAAGCTGAGGTAACGTGGCTAAGGTTACCTAGCTAACTAGGTAGATAACTACATTTGTTTATCTAAATCAACATCTAGCTAGTTAGCTTTCATAATACGCTGTCTAGACATTCGAAAGCAAATCAATGTAATTAGCCAGCTGCTATGTGATTTGATTTGCAACTTTGCAAGCTAATGTTAGCTTCATTAGGTTTTGTTATCTACAGCCTACCGGACTGTATCTAAACGCTGGCTAGCTAACCAACTACCACATGACTATGTGCTCTATTTAGAGTCCGATCCCATCAACATCTGCAGCGGCATCGGCATCAGGCTCAGCACTAGGAACTCACCTTTGCTAAATATTTCCATAACTCCATGATGCGCAAATAAATATACTGGAGCTAGGCATACATATGGTCTGTGTCTTGTTGTCATAGTTGGTGTGTTTACAAGTACGTTATGCTTCAACTTGTACTGTAGTTTTCGCTGTATTGTGGAGGCTTTAGTTGAAGTCTAAATTGGAGAAAAGGAGCTGTTAGGTATGGGTGGCTGACTGGGTGTCTGTTAGGGATGGGTACTGTGTGTGTGTATGAAGATTAGTATGTATGATCTATTGACATGAGGAGGCTGGGTGGATTTTGTACCTCGTTGAGTGTGTATTAATGGTGACAAAGCAGTCAAATTTGGCCAATCACGGACTACTGTGTGTCCTACAGACTAATCTTGCTGCTGATAACAAGGACCGTGACACCAGCTTTGGTAGTACAGAGCCTGCACTATTTGGATGAAAGCTTTCAGCCGGGAACAAGCTCAAGCTCAACGTCGTCTGATTCTGAAACAAGCCAGGACAGCCAAAAGGTATTTATAAAAGCACAATACCCTCTTGAGAAAACAGAATCACAAACACACTATACTGTCTACAAGTCAAGTGATCCTTGCAGACAGTTCTTTGGCATGGGGAATAAGGGCTGTTTGTATACTTTTCTAGCCTATTCACTCTATTGTTGGCAGTGCTTGTCTACTCAACAGCACAACTGTAGGTGCTCATACACAACAATACACGACTAGAAGTCTACAAGTCAAGCCCTCTCGAACTTTTCACATCTTTGTTAACTGTCCATCTCAATAACCCAAATTGACTCTGAGTGTAACAAAACACATACCGGTACACAGGACCTTTTTGTTTTGTTTAACAGATGATCTGTCTTTATGTCTTTCCAGGAGACTTGCAGTACAAACAAATCTTCTGCAAGAAGTCAAAACAGTGGGTGGTGAAAGTGTACAAGCCTAGAACCCACCTCTTCATTCAGGGAGAGGCTTGTCCACCTGGCTGTGGCGTGAAGAAAGGACCAGACGGTGGGTCTACAAGGAGCCAGAGTCACAGCGCCCTAAACCTAACATTTCTGCCAACATCACCACAGCACCAAAGCCTGCTAAACCAGCTGCCATTATCCAACACAAGAAGAGGTGCACCAGCTGAAGAGCATTCTGGAACCTGCCTGGAACATTCAGTCAGAGTTGTTGTAGAATAATATAGAATACCTAGTATGCTCACAACTGCATTGTGGTATAGATATGGCTAGTTCCAATGGTGTTTTATATAATATGTTTTACAAGTGTACTGACAAGTGACCAAAGTGACCCAGCTGCATCAGAAACCAATAAAGTGTTGACTTCAACCTCTGGATCATTTCATTGTGATATTCATGCCTTTGCATGTTGATAAACTAGCTACAATCCTACTGCTAAAACAATATAGGGAGTTGTATGTATCATTTAAACTTGAATTTGTTGGCAAGTAAACATATTTCAATAAAAACAGTAGATTAGTCTGTCACTATGGCAACTAAATAGACGTGGCTTTTGTTCAAAACAACTTTTATTTGCTCTGGAGACCAAGGTGAGTTTACACAGCAGTATGCAGGAACAGTCATGGCAATGTATGACATATATACACAGTAGAATAAAAAATATACTACTAGCGCCGATGATAAATACTACAGTTTTTTTTAAAGGAAATACTTGCATGTGGTGTGTTTGGGTGGTGCAGTGACGTGTTCGCAGTCACGTTGATATAAGTGGAGGTTGTTATGGGACCCTTCATATCTATTTGTTTTGTTTGTATCCAAGTAGTTTTGTCTGTGAGAGAAAGATACAAATGCTATTAGACATTCATGGACAATCTTGATGATGTATAATATGAGACATTAACAGTCACATGTTAGCTAGCCACAACACACGGGTATAGTTACTCCAAGACTAATATGAGTCATAAAGCCAAAGTCCTTTACTCTTTATCATCATCTAAACATTTCAACAGTTTTGCTCCTGATGACATGGACTGAGGTTAGCTAGGCTAGTTAGCTAAAATGTTAAGACAACAGTACATTTTAGGTATAGCAAACATAGCTAGCTTAACAAAATTGTACTGTACTAAACAGCACCGCCTTGTGTTAAAAGATAGCTTATTTTACTTGTTTGCCTTCCTGAGTCCTGGTCTTCCTGGTCTAGGATGCCACCACAGCTTGCTGGTCCCGCAATTATTTTCCTCTAGGCATGCGTCCTCCGAAACATGACCCGCCAGACCACACTTCTTAACACCTGCCTGCCCACTTAACCCGGAAGCCAGCCGCACCAATGGGTCAGAGGAAACACTGTTCAACTGATGACCGAGGTCAGCCTGCAGGTGCCCGGCTTGCAACAAGAAGTCACTAGAGCACAATTAGCCAAGTAAATCCCCACCCTGCCAATCCCTCCCCTAACCCGGACGATGTTGGGCCAATTGTGCGCCGCCCTATGGGACTCCCAATCACAGCCAGTTGTGACACAGCCCGGGATCGAACCCGGGTCTGTAGAATTGCATCTAGCACTGCGATGCAGTACCTTAGACTGCTGCGACACGCTGCAGCTATTCTACAATCACTGCATCCAAAATACCACAGTCCACTGTAGTCACTGCACTTTTACAGCAGTTTTAAAACGGAAATCATTTTTTGTAAGGGTACGGAGGGAGACTGGAAAAACACCCCAAATAGTGTCTAGCGCTGAAGTTTCCCTTTAAGTACAGCTGTAAAAACCCTGCACCAGGGGCCAGACTGTCCCAATGTTAATTGACTAGAGACTCAGACTACTAAATTATACCAGAGTGTCAGATGTCAATCCCCCACAAGGGTGGCACTGTGTGTGTGTGTGTGTGTGTGTGTGTGTGTGTGTGTGTGTGTGTGTGTGTGTGTGTGTGTGTGTGTGTGTGTGTGTGTGTGTGTGTGTGTGTGTGTGTGTGTGTGTGTGCGCGCGCACGCCGTGTCTGACCCACTATGCTCCCTCCCTGAACAATCCGTTTGTCACATAATGACGGGCTGATGGTGTTAAGTGCTGAATCAGATTAGCATCTATACCACAGACCTCAGCATTATATAGGTGGTGATAATAACAAGGTGCTCAAAGGGAGGCCTTGGCTCAACCCTCCTCCCTCTCCCTATTCACATTTATATTGAGCGTCTTTCCTCTGTACTTTGCATATACCACTATGCATATTTCCCACTGTGCAATGCTGTTGGCTGTGTAAATGTGCATCTGGGGATTTGCATACTGTTGATACGCGTGTGTACGTGTGCTCCTGTATATGCACGCCAGTCTTTGTATGAGAGCATAAAAGCATCAGGATACAGCTTACATGCGGGTGTGGATTTGATCAAAAGGGTGTGAATTTACTTTGAACATGTTTGTGTACACATGCTTGCATGAATTTATAGAGTACCTCTGTGAAACTGACAGCCATGTTGTTTTCTGCTCCACTGAGGCCGGAGAGCCAAGGTGGCTCCACAGACCCCACATTGGTGGGAGCCAACCCAGGTATCAATTACAGAACCTCATATAAAGGACCTTTGTCACTAAAGCCCCTAAAGGTTGTTTGGTAGCCAGGTACAGCACAACAAGACTGAGTAGAGACCGTAATGATGACAATGTCTCAACTCCACCTGAATTCACCCCCGGAAATATTTTGACAGCTAATTATTTTCCATGCCTTAAAGACTGTACATACTGTATGTGAAAATATTTTCTATTAGTTTAGCAAATAGCACGCAATGCAGGTATTCTCACTGTCACCTTTTCCACCCTCTTTGTGGGACTGTTTACCCATTTGGCGGAATTTAGCCTCTCACATACTGACTGTTAGCCTTTCCCCAACTCCCAAAATCAATTTCCCCAACTCCCAAAGTCAATCAAAGACGGATAGGAGCTAACTGCCCTAACTCCTGAGTGGGCCTCTGTTAAACATGGCAGCTTAACTAAAACAGAAGGAAGCGACATGCTCCCAGGCTACTTGACATGGCAGCCTCAACCACACTTCTTGAGGCCTCCTGATAGCCGAGACAGACAGTGTCCCTGGAGAGTTACGGATCTAGAGCTGAGAAGCCTTTTTAAAGTCAATGACGGGATTGGAAGTGAAGCCGAATGTCTGAGTGCCACATTTACTTTGTTATGACAATGAGAGCAGTTTGATACTATGCCGTATGCTTTCCCACAAGTCTGCATGAATGCACGCTGCGCTTGTTCCCCTGTAACATTCAATCTGCTTTATCACACAGCAAAGAGGGTGTGTCACTGGCGGTGGTACCTTATGAGGCATGGCTGTGTATGTTTTTGTGTATCCTTGTGTAGGAGTATGTGTCCTGTATATGTGAGGGAAGAGAGCAAGGGGGAGGTCTAATCAATAGACCTCAAGGGGGAGGGCTAATCTGAAATGGGATGAGTGCAGTTTGTCTCGTCACCACTGTCTTTGAAGATAGAGCTCCTAAAGAGACAGGTGGCCCAATTTAACGGTAACAAATGGACCTACAGTATTAAGTACCGGTATGCACCATTTAAAACATTGTATTTTTTTACAGATAATTAACAGGGTATTTTCCAGATTTTGAAATGCACATCTCTCATATGTAACTCTAGCTTCATGATATCAATGAGAAGAAAACAGGTGACTTTGACGCCATATTGCTCCTACTGTGCGAATACATGACCGTACAACTCCAGTAGGTTTCTCCTCTGTGAATGTACACGACCGTAAAACTCCAGTAGGTTTCTCCTCTGTGCATGTACACTACCGTAAAACTCCAGTAGGTTTCTCCTCTGTGCATGTACACTATCGTACAACTCCAATAGGTTTCTTCTCTGTGCATGTACACTACCATAAAACTCCAGTAGGTTTCTCCTCTATGCATGTACACTAGCATACAACTCCAGTAGGATTTCTCCTCTGTGCATGTACACAAGCATTAAACTCCAGTAGATTTCTCCTTTGTGCATGTACACTACCATTAAACTCCAGTAGGTTTCTCCTCTGTGCATTTAACACTACCATTAAACTCCAGTAGGTTTCTCCTCTGTGCATGTACACTACCATCAAACTCCAATAGGTTTCTCCTCTGTGCATGTACACTACCATTAAACTCCAATAGGTTTCTCCTCTGTGCATGTACACTACCATTAAACTCCAATAGGTTTCTCCTCTGTGCATGTACACTAGCATAAAACTCCAGGAGGTTTCTCATCTGCGTGTCCCTGTACAGGACTAGCCACCAGCCAACTCTAATCCCAGTTTATTGATCCAACATCATTTATCAAGTCTGATTTATCAGAGCACTGGCTGTACCATTGATTTAGGATGCTGTACGCTATTAGTTGTGCATCAGTTTTCACACCCCTGTGTGTGACACAAGTAACTTTTAACTGACCGACCTGACGTGGTTACAAAAAATATTTGTTGGGATGCATCAAAACCAAAAGGCCATTAGCCTCCTTCAGCATTAACTTATGTTTGACTGGTCATGAGTTGAGTTGTTCCACTAAAATTGCATTTACAAAGTATCCACAGACCATAGACTTTCCTGAGAAGCCCTTGTCTGGGCGTATCTAGCAATTCGCTGTATCTAAACAAAACAAGTAGCAATTCTGAGAGAGAAAAATGTGTTGCTTTGGAGGCTTACCCAAAAAGTTAACTGTGAGTGACCTTGTGAAGAACCTCTCTACTGGTTACAGAAACGTACAGAGACAACAGGAGGAGGAGAAGAGGGGGAGGAAGAAGAGGGGAAGGAGGAGGAGTGGGGGAGGAAGAGGAGGGGAAGGAGGAGGAGTGGTGGAGGAAGAAGAGGGGAAGGAGGAGAAGAGGGGGAGGAAGAGGAGGGGAAGGAGGAGGAGTGGGTTGGCGAGGTAAAAAGATATATGTTTTGTCCTTGAGTGGGAGTCTCCTGTTGTCTAGCCCGGTTTCCCCGGGTGGCAGGGCTGTGTTGGGCTATAATTAGTACAGAAGGATGTCCTGCATGTGTACAGAAGGATGTCCTGCACCAAATTTCTATCAACATGTTAAATGTGCAACCAGAGGGAAAAGAAACTCAAGACCACCTTTACTCCACACACAGAGACACGTACAAAAACCTCCCTCGCCCTCCATTTGGTAAATCTGACCACAACTCTATCCTCCTGTTTCCTGCTTACAAGCAAAAACTAAAGCAGGAAGCACCAGTGACTCGGTCTATAAAAAAGTGGTCAGATGAAGCAGAAGCTAAACTACAGGACTGTTTTGCTAGCACAGACTGGAATATGTTCCGCGATTCTTCCGATGGCATTGAAGAGTACAGTACACCACATCAGTCACTGGCTTTATCAATAACTGCACCGAGGACGTCGTCACCACAGTGACTGGACGTACATACCCCAACCAGAAGCCACGGATTACAGGCAACATTCACACTGAGCTAAAGGGTAGAGCTGCCGCTTTCAAGGAGCGGGACTCTAACCCGGAAGCTTTTAAGAAATCCCGCTATGCCCCCCGACGAACCATCAAACAGGCAAAGCGTCAATAAAGACTAAGATCGAATTGTACTACACCGACTCCGATGCTTGTCAGGTGTGGCAGGGCTTGCAAACTATTACAGACTACAAAGGGAAGCACAGCCTAGAGCTGCCCAGAGTGACACGAGCCTACCAGACGACCGAAATAACTTCTATGCTCGCTTCAAGGCAAGTAACACTGAAACATGCATGAGAGCACCAACTGTTCTGGATGACTGTGTGATCACGCTCTCCGCAGCCAATGTGAGTGAGACCTTTCAACAGGTCAACATTCACAAGGCCGCAGGGCCAGACGGATCACCAGGACGTGTACTCTGAGCATGCGCTGACCAACTGGCAAGTGTCTTCACTGACATTTTCAATTTCTCCCTGTCTGAGTCTGTCATACCAACATGTTTCAAGCAGACCATCATAGTCCCTGTGCCCAAGAACACTAAGGTAATCTACCTAAATGACTACCGACCCATAGCACTTAGTACGTCTATAGCCATGAAATGATTTGAAAGGCTGGTCATGACTCACATCAACACCATTATCCCAGAAACCCTGGACACACTCCGATTTGCATACTGCAAATGATCCACAGATGATGCAACCTCTATTGCACTCCACACTGCCCTTTCCCACCTGGACAAAAGGGACACTCAAAACTGCATCGTTGGTTAAGTTAGCATTTCACTGTTGTATTTGGCACGTGACAAATACAATTGGATTTGATTTGTAGCTCTCTACCAATCTTTCCAGCAACTTTTTTGAGAGTGTGAGTGAAAGAATTTACGAGATTATGTCAGAATGATGTAAACTATTGTATCCGGGTAAAACTGTGGAACTGTCTCGAATAAGGTGTGCCTTATTGTAATTAAGGGCGTGGCCCAGCGTATCAATGTATTTCCTTTTAATTCATTTCGGGGATCCTCTTACTCAGTGCCAATACCAAATGTACAATGTGCAGGGATACTGGAGTATATGAGGTAGATATGTACATATAGGTGGGGATTAGGAGTGGAATATTACATGAAGATGAACACTTTAAATCTGTATTGAAATAACCATATTTTTCTGAGAGCGCTTGATCTTGCTGAAACAAAGACATGTCCAAGGACGAGTTGCTGAGTAAATACCAAAACAAATCACATAATTTCTGGCCCGATCATTCCATTGATCCACTCCTTGATACAAAGAACCAGAGTATTTCAGATTAGTCCCCCTACGTTACACTATACTCTGTCTCTCTCTTCCTTCCCTCTTTCTTTCCCCTTGCCCTGTCTCTCCATACCTTCCTCTTGAAACTTGAAACATGCAGTCAGACCAATAACAAAGTCTCTTTAGCAATACACTCTCTGGTGGTGTGGCAACAGCCCAAGGCGCCCAGCTGTTACAGGAATACTGTCTGTCAGCCTGTCGGTAGTGAAATTGACCTCTGAGTCATGGGGGCCATGAAGAAGACGACTGTATAGGGACAGGATTGCTGTCGCTGAGTGACGCTTAATGAAATCATTGAGGTACTGATGCATTATTGACGAGTTTGTCATAGAAACTGGCTGCACTGTGCATTCAAGGGACATTGTGTGCCTGTCTGTTCACGTGGCCTATTCATGTGGCCTATTCATATAGTTAGGAGCTTCACTGAGTGTACAAAACATTAGGAACACCTGCTCTTTTCATGACATAGACTGACCAGCTGAATCCCAGTGAAAGCTCTGATCCCTTGTTGATGTTAAATCCACTTCAATCAGTGTAGAGGAAGGGGAGGAGACAGGTTAAAGAAGGATTTTTAAGTCTTGAGACAATTGAGACACGGAATGTGTGTATGTGTGTGCGATTCAAAAGGTGACCAAAGATTTAACTGCCTTTGAACCGGCTATGGTAGTAGGTGCCAGGTGCAGCGGTTTGAGTGTGTCAAGAACTGCAACGCTGCTGGGTTTTTCCACACTCAACAGTTTACCTTGTGTATCAAGAATGGTCCACTACCCAAAGGACATCCAGCAAACTTGGCAAAACTGTGGGAAGCATTGGAGTCAACATGGGCCAGCATGCTGGTGGAATGCTTTCGACACCTTATAGAGTCAAATTGAGGCTGTTCTGAGGGCAAAAGGGGGTGCAACTCAATATTAGGAAGGTAATGTTTTGTACACACAGTGTACAGTATATCTGCAGGCTAAACGTCACCCAGCAATTTGTGTTTATAGTTTTCAGTTGCAGTAAGAAAAGATTTTAAGATAAACTCACACGTGGTGTTTTGAAGTGGATCTAAAGTTTGCACATCAAGTCAACTCGTTAAAATTGCTCCAATGGAACCTGTTGTAACGTGACATCATTTGCCAACATTGCTTATCAAACTCCAGTCAAAATCATGACGGCCTTAATGTTCTCATCAGCACCACATGGAATCGAACTGTCTTCAGACATATTGATAATGTTTCTCTATTAGTACCTATAACATCTCTATCGTCTCTCTCTCTCTCTCTCTGTGTGTTTAGAACTCCATGAATCTGCCTCCAGACAAGGTGAAGATCCTGTGTCGGTATGACAACGAGAAGAAGTGGGAACTGGTCTGTGATCAGGTGGGACTCCAACTCCATTGCACAAGGCAACAGTCTACTGTACCGTTTAACGTTTCAATAACACCTAGTGGATGACGTTACAGTAACAGGTTGTAATCATAGTTCTTAGGGGAACTTCAGGTAACATGATAACCATGTGAAACTTCTTTAGAGAAGTCTACGTCGTGATGAATCAAGCCCTGATGATATGCACTGCATCCTTTAAGCTTGGCAGAACTTTGTATAGAGGCGTTGAGGTGTCAATTTTGTTGTTGTTGTGGTGTCCTGGTTTCTAGGGAAGCACCCCATTGACACACCATTGCAGTGAGAGGGGTTGTTCATACACACACTTGCGCACGCAAGAAACAACCACCCGCCACCACACATGTGCACACACGCACACACTTTGCATCCTGCTGGGAACCTCATCAAAATTGTACGTTGCCGTGGCAACATTGACGAGGCAGATAACTTCCTGTGGCTCAGGGGGGAGAGACACACAGGACACCTGTCACTGTCGCACAGACCTGCAGTGGTTCAATGTTGTCCGTTCCATTATCTAGCACAGCTAAGGCCATTGTCAACAAAGGCTGTCTATCTCTACTCTGACCTGGCATTAAATGATAGATTGATATTCTGACATGCAAAGCTCTGCATCACCAACAGACATATCATTGGTTATACTTGTATAAATAAGCAGCGTAATCACCCCAATTGATTCATTCCACCCCCCCCCCCCCCTCCTCCTCTCCCCTGTATCTCCTCTCCCCTGTAGCTATCGTTGCTGTAAATTAGAATGTGTTCTCAGGCAACTTACCTGGTAAGAAAAGGGTTAAAATAAAAATCATCAAGGCTATGAAGTCACTGCTGTGTTCTGCCCTCTGGTCCCCTTCTCCCACAGTGCACCCATGTAATCAACATAATTAGATACGTTCTAACATCTCTCTCTCTCTCTCTCTCTCTCTCTCTCTCTCTCTGTCTGTCTGTCTGTCTGTCTGTCTGTCTGTCTGTCTGTCTGTCTGTCTGTCTGTCTGTCTGTCTGTCTGTCTGTCTGTCTGTCTGTCTGTCTGTCTGTCTGTCTGTCTGTCTGTCTGTCTGTCTGTCTGTCTGTCTGTCTGTCTGTCTGTCTGTCTGTCTGTCTGTCTGTCTGTCTGTCTGTCTGTCTGTCTGTCTGTCTGTCTGTCTGTCTGTCTGTCTGTCTGTCTGTCTGTCTGTCTGTCTGTCTGTCTGTCTGTCTGTCTGTCTGTCTGTCTGTCTGTCTGTCTGTCTGTCTGTCTGTCTGTCTGTCTGTCTGTCTGTCTGTCTGTCTGTCTGTCTGTCTGTCTGTCTGTCTGTCTGTCTGTCTGTCTGTCTGTCTGTCTGTCTGTCTGTCTGTCTGTCTGTCTGTCTGTCTGTCTGTCTGTCTGTCTGTCTGTCTGTCTGTCTGTCTGTCTGTCTGTCTGTCTGTCTGTCTGTCTGTCTGTCTGTCTGTCTGTCTGTCTGTCTGTCTGTCTGTCTGTCTGTCTGTCTGTCTGTCTGTCTGTCTGTCTGTCTGTCTGTGTCTTCCTACAGGAACGTTTCCAAGTGAAGAATCCTCCCTCTGCTTACTTGCTGAAGCTCAAAGGTTATCTTGAGCAGGGAGGGGTCAAAAGTTTAGGCATGTTGTCAAGGTACTGTACCTTTGACAGTCCTGTAAGAGGTCCAGTTTGGATGACAGTTACTGTATGGCCCTGCACTGGCATATACTTTCAAAAACATCATTTATTGAAGTATTCACTTTTTGCAAAAGCTATGTTTAAAAAAACACTGGTTTCGTCCATAGCTAAGTTACCACATGTTTTGTTTACTATATACCATCAAACATTTCTCCACAACGATAATGACCTTGTTATGCGTGTTATGACAGTTCAAGAGGCGGGTCCAGGAGTCCACACAGGTCTTAAGAGAGCTGGAGATTTCCCTGAGGACCAATCATATCGGGTGAGACTCGTCCCTTAGCCAACTTTTCTGCTTTCATCAGCACTCCATCTATTGATCCTTACACAAGCTACATTTCTTTGATTTATTTATACAGGTAGGTCAATTAAATGGCACTTCCGCCACTTTTCAACCTCATATTCATTATCACTAGCACCATGCCAGTTTCTACATTCTATGATCTGTGTTTGAAAAGATAAGACCAAAGGTCCTAAAAAAAATGCTTCATTAGGATTAAAAGCAATAATATTTTTTTCAAAACCTGCAACGAGTTTCTAGTCAAAGGGAGGATATTTTCTTGTTCCCCACATGTCATTGGGTAGAACTTAACATATTTTTTCTTCTACAAAACATAGAAATGCACAGTTTTCACACTGGTATTGTGCTGTAGATCATGAAAATGAGGTTGGAAAAGGATGGAATATAACCCCACCCCTTTAAAGCACAGCCCCCAACACCACTAGGGATATTTTCAACCACCAATACCATCCTGAACAGGCTGCAAAATAATAAGTGCATTTCTCAGAACAAGGGGGGCGTACAAAGGATGACCACATCAGTGAATACAATAGATTGTTTCTAAAGCCCCAGTAAGCCAGTCACTAAAAAGCCCCTTAGTACATCTCTCAAAAGTAAATATTCATGCCAGGCATGATCATGTCAGTGTCACACTCCTGGGCCAGATAAGTCAATCATTGACCCACTGAAGAGATAAGTCTTCAGTAAAGACTTGTTGAGGCATGTTTGTCACATGTAACTGTGTACTTTGACAGTATTACCTGATGTAAACTCAGAGGTACAGAGCAAGATGACTTTGTAGGTTACTGTAAAATTGAAAATGCACAAAGCTGCACTAGCATGGCATATGATCAATTTTTTGGTTCTAGTCAACAGTACTATTTACATATTACTTTAGTGCTTTATGGGGTATGGATAGAGCAAAGTAGTCTAACCTAGAAGTGACAAAAGCATGGATTAATTTTTCTGCATCATTTTTGGACAGAAAGTTTCTGATTTTTGCAAAGGTAGATGGAAAAAAAGCTGTCCTTGAAATGGTTTGAAAGTCTTCAAAACAGAAAGGGTCCAGAGTCCCCAAGGGCACAGTTTTATTTGCGACTGTACAACCACTAAGATTTCTGTCAGATTCAGAAGTTCTTTGTTTCTTGGGACCTAGAACAAGCATATTCTCATCCACATCACAGGAAAGTTTGCAGCCATCCAATCCTTATGTGGAAAGAATCTTTTGGAAATGTTCCATTCACCATGTTTCTATTGATGTCCTACATGTGCATCCATTGCAGCCAGCAGGGTCATCTGTGTTTGGCTGACGAATAACATCCTTCCACCTCCATGCTGGAAAACGGAACTCCTCAATTACAGTTGATTTGTTAAGGACAAAATTGTGAACAAACTGATATCTTTCCGACAGATAAGATCTAAACCAGGCCAGAACTTGTCCTTGTAGACCATTTGCAATCTTCCAAATGAATGTTTGATCGATGGTATCAAAAGCTCACATTATCCGATGCCATTATGATGTCATTTACCACCTTCACAAGTGCCATCTCAAGTGCTATAATGCAAACCACATACTTTGGTCTAAAACCAGACTATAGCATTTTGTATACATTGTTTGTCTTCAAGGCAAATGTAGCCTTTTTAAAAATTTTGAGAGGAATGGAAGATTCGATATAGGCCAATAGTTTTTTATATTTTCTGGGTCAAGGTTGGGCTTTTTCAAGAGAGGCTTTATTACTGCCACTTTTAGTGAGTTTGGTACACATCCGATGGATAGAGAGCAGTTTATTATGTTCAACATAGGAGGGCCAAGCACAGGAAGCAGCTCTTTCAGTAGTTTAGTTGGAATAGGGTCCAGTATGCAGCTTGAAGGTTTAGAGGCCATGATTATTTTCATCATTGTGTCAAGAGATATAGTACTAAAACACTTGAGCGTCTCTCTTGATCCTAGGTCCTGGCAGAGTTGTGCAGACTCAGGACATCAGGGATGAGAGCCCTGTAGAGAGTCTCTAAAAAGTTGAGTAGATGCTGGGTGTTGTATGGCCCTATAAGGGGGATATGGGTTAGGACACCATGCTCCGAAATAGCAGCACACATGGTGATATTTCCTCCCCGTTGGCCTGGCAAATCCACAGTAACTCTGTGACCCATGATAGTCCGACCCCGCCTTCTGCATTTGGTCAGGTTGAAGCCAGCCTCATCCACGTATACAAAGTTGTGAGAGGGTTCACTTGATTCCAACTCCATTATACACTATATCCCAGAACACACAGTTGAATTTGTTTTGGTAAGGAAGAGTGACATAAAATGTACATATATTGCATGTTCCTTCCACAGCAATGGAAATGTGTGCAGTTTATGCTTATTGTACTATGTATCACTATAAAATGTTGCTGTAAAGTAGTTACATAGATATATGTTTTACCTGTACATACTGGTACAATAGCTCCTTAACTCTGTCCTCATTCCTTTGGAATGGTACACGGTACAGCTGTTTCATACTCATCTGGTTTCTATGCAGCAACCTGTCAATGGTTGAGATGCTAACCGTATGGATGTTTTCAAAGACATCGTTGTCTTCTATAATGGTCCTTTGTATTTCCCTGAGTCTCATGGCATTGTTTGCTAGGACCATGGTGCAAATAGCCTCCTCCTGTTGAGGTGTGAAAAGGCGTCCTCTGCCACCGGTTTGAGGTAATCTTGCAGTCCTATGTGGTGAAAAATGCAGTGATGCATTCCACACTTTCACAGACAAAAACTATGCGAACACACATTTTACTGTAAAACATACAGGTGGGTGCATATAAGGTGCAGTATGTATCTGTATAGAGTATATTTCTGTATGCTGTGAAATACAAGTGGACTACTGTAATATGAAGCATTGCAGGAAGTATACAGTATACTGCTTATGTACAGTAACAGTGCACTGTACTTTGGTGGACATACCTGTTCTCTCTTCGAAACGTGTGAACTATTGAGGACACGGTTGATCTCCCAATATTCGGTGACACCCTTCGACCTGCCTCAGCCATTGTAAGGCCATGATTGACAACATGGTCTTCAATAGTGGCCCTTATGTCATCAGATATGCGGTAATGTCCTCTTCTTCCTCTGTTTTGCCTTCCACCACACATCCTTGCTCCTTCTTCTTCTTCTTCTTCTTCTTCCTCCTCCTCCTCCTCCTCCTCCTCTTGGCTGTTGACCCTGTTCGTTTCCTGGTTCGTCCATTATTGGAAAATTGCAACTCTGTGTTGTGGTCTGTCTATATATGTTTGCCAATTGATTCTTCATGAGATGCACCTTTGAGCAATTTAGACAACTGGATGATTGTTGGTTGAACTAACACTTTACATTCCTTCATGAGTGAGGGTCAATTTCACCTGCACGATTCATCAATTCACGTTTTTGTACAAAAGGTCTAAAAGAAATATGTAAAACTATGCTTGATAGTTTATGACAAATAGTTCAACAATTTTGCATGTAATGGCTTATGCAAGGAACTAATGCCTAGATGTTTTGAGGGGTAAGACTATTCAACAGAGAACCATCTACTATATTTTGATCAACATGACATGAGCAATTGATAATGTGGAAAAAAGCTGACACTTGTACATTATCAATTGCAATTTGTTCAAAGAAATAAGACATTGCTTTAATGATGTGCACAAGTGACTAGATTATTTGGAATTTGTACAAGTAGTATCAAGAATTGCACTTTTGATCTAAGAAAAGCACCAAAGCGACTGAGAAAAACTGTAAGAACAAATTCTTATTTACAATGACCTGTCAGGGTGCAGCAAGTATAACATACAAACAATACACAGGCAGTAAAACCGTCAGTAAAGCATCAGTAATAGACAGCATAAATAACTGATGATGATAAAACAGCTATGAACTCAACCAACAAAATAATAATTCTGTAAAATGGCTTTAAATTTTTATATATATATATATATATATATATATATATATATATATATATATATATATATATATATATATATATATATATTTAACATTTATTTTGACAGGGTCTCTTTTACAGATGAATCCAATCAAACACTATACAGAATTACTAAACATTAAAGAAAAAATTACTTTAATCATCATAGAGGTCTCTGATCATTACACTGAACTGACATAGGGGGACCGGAACATATATTTTCAGAAAGCTCGGAAAGTTGTTCCACATACAGGGTGCAAAAAATAACCAAAAAACATCTTTCCCCAACTCTGTGGAGACCGTAGTGTTCCTCCAGTGATATCCAAGCCTAAGACCGGGTTTGGTCATTTGTAAGACTACATTGAATTTAGTCTTCCTATGATGATAGGAAGTTTGCATGAGTGCTTTGTAGATAAACACAAGAAAATGCTGCTCTCTCTTTACATACAAAGAGGCCCAACCCACTTTTTGATTCACAATGATGAATGTCACGACAATGGGCCTCAAGGATCTCGTCACGGTATCTCTGTGCATTCAAATTGCCATTGATAAAATGCAATTGTGGTCATTGTCCGTAGCTTATGCCTGCCTGCCCATACCATAACCCCACCATCACCATGGGGCTCTCTGTTCACAACGTTGACATCATCAAACCGCTTGCTCACACGACGCCATACACATGGTCTGCGGTTGTGAGGCCAGTTGGATGTACTGACAAATTCTCTAAAACGACGTTGGAGATGGCTTATGGTAGAGAAATTAACATTCAATTCTCTGGCAACAGCTCTGGTGAACATTCCTGCATTCACCATGCCAATTGCACGCTCCCTCCAAACTTGAGCCATGAGCCACTTGAGTGACCTTTTATTGTCCCCAGTACAAGGTGCACCCATGTAATGATCATGTTGTTTCATCAGCTTCTTGATATGCCACACCTGTCAGGTAGATAGATTATTTTGGCAAAGAGGAAATGCTCACTGACAGGGACGTAAACAAATTTGTGCATAACATTTGAGCTAGAAAAAAAAAGTGAAAATCTCATCTCATGAAACATGGGACCAACACTTTACACGTTGCGTTTATATTTTTGTTCAGTGTATATACAACATACAACATTACAAAACATATTAAGAAAAACAGACACATTTATCAACATATTGGTCTCTGATCATTTAACTGAACTGACATAGGGGGACCAGAACATCTAATTTCAGATATCTCGGTGAGTTGTTCCACATGAAGGGCTCAAAAAAACTCAAATCAGCTTCACCCAACCCACTTTTTGATACAAAACACAATGATGAGTTCTATAACCATCACCAGTAATAAACCTAAGTGCACAATGGAAAACAGCATAGGTGTTTAATTGTAGATTCTGCTGAATGTACATAGACAATATCCTCCTAATCTAAAATTGACATAAGTGGCCTGGACAATTTCCTTCCTGTTAACAAAAGTCAGACATGCTTTGTTTCTGTAAAATAAACCAACTTTGAACTTGAACTTCTTCACCAGCTCAGTGACATGTTTTTTAAATAACAGTTTGTCATCAAGACAGATACCAACATATTTGTAGGAAGGAACTCACGCAATTTCTGTACCGTTCAAACTAGTCATTACAAATTCATGCAAATCTAGGTTATGGGACCTAGAAAAAAACCATGCCTTTTGTTTTGTTTGCATTTAGCACTACCTTTAGATCCAACAGTGACCTCTGCAACGCTTGAAAATCAGGCTGTATGTGGAAAGAACAATCAACTGACAGGCCAGGACCAGTATGACCACCAAGCTGAGATAAAATCTCTGAACCTTTTCAGTCTAAAACTGCTTGCTTAGGCAGGGAAGTAGAGGAAAGGGAATTGCCCCGCTTCAGCGAATTATTGTTTTTCCAGAATTTAGAGGGATCGCTAACAGAGTCTGTCATATCGCTAAAGGAAGTAGTTTAATGTGGCCTGTTTATCGGAGGCAGTGCACCCATTTCTTAATTCCCTAAATAGCTGCTAATCAGCTAACAAGCCCGTGTGTCTAGACTTGGCCCAGTCTTGATTTCATATCAAGAGGAGGATTGAGAGTATAGTCGTGGCCAAAAGTTTTGAGAATGACACAAATGTTAATTTTCAAAGTCTGCTGCCTCAGAATGTATGATGGCAATTTGCATATACTCCAGAATGTTATAAAGAGTGATCAGATGAATTGCAATTAATTGCAAAGTCTCTATTTGCCATGCACATGAACTGAATCCCCAAAAAACATTTCCACTGCATTTCAGCCCTGCCACAAAAGGACCAGCTGACATCATGTCAGTAATTCTCTCGTTAACACAGGTGTGAGTGTTGACTCACACCTGTGTTAAGGCTAGAGATCACTCTGTCATGCTGATTGAGTTCGAATAACAGACTGGAAGATTCAAAAGGAAGGTGGTGCATGGAATCATTGTTCTTCCTCTGTCATTATGGTTATCTGCAAGGAAACACGTCATTGCTTTGCCCAAAAAGGGCTTCACAGGCAAGGATATTGCTGTCAGTAATCAAATCAAATCAAATGTATTTATATAGCCCTTCGTACATCAGCTGATATCGCAAAGTGCTGTACAGAAACCCATTCTAAAACCCCAAACAGCAAGCAATGCAGGTGTAGAAGCACGGTGGCTAGGAAAAACTCCCTAGAAAGGCCAAAACCTAGGAAGAAACCTAGAGAGGAACCAGGATATGTGGGGTGGCCAGTCCTCTTCTGGCTGTGCCGGGTGGAGATTATAACAGAACATGGCCAAGATGTTCAAAGGTTCATAAATGACCAGCATGGTTGAAACTGGAGCAGCAGCACAGCCAGGTGGACTGGGGACAGCAAGGAGTCATCATGTCAGGTAGTCCTGAGGCATGGTCCTTGGGCTCAGGTCCTCCAAGAGAGAGAAAGAGAGAAAGAGAGAATTAGAGAGAGCATACTTAAATTCACACAGGACACCAGATAGGACAGGAGAAGTACTCCAGACATAACAAACTGACCCTAGCCCTAGCGACACATGAACTACTGCAGCATAAATACTGGAGGCTGAGACAGGAGGGGTAAGATTGCGCCTAAATCAACCATTTATTGGATCATCAAGAACTTCAAGGTGAGCGGTTCAGTTGTTGTGAAGAAGGCTTCAGGGCGCCCAAGAAAGTCCCGCAAGCGCCAGGACCATCTCCTAAAGTTGATTCAGCTGCGGGATCAGGGAACCACCAGTACAGAGCTTGCTCAGGAATGGCAGCAGGCAGGTGTGAGTGCATCTGCATGCATAGTGAGGTGAAGACTTTTGGAGGATGGCCTGGTGTCAAGAAGGGCAGCAAAGAAGCCACTTCTCTCCAGGAAAAACATCAGGGACAGACTGATATTCTGCAAAGGGTACAGGGATTGGACTGCTGAGGACTGGGGTAAAGTCATTTTCTCTGATGAATCCCCTTTCCGATTGTTTGGGGCATCCAGAAAAAACTTGTCTGGAGAAGACAAGGTGAGTGCTACCATCAGTCCTGTGTCACGCAAACAGTAAAGCATCCTGAGACCATTTATATGTGGGGTTGCTTCTCAGCCAAGGGAGTGGGCTCACTCACAATTTAGTCTAAGAACACAGCCATGAATAAATAATGGTACCAACACATCCTCCGAGAGCAACATCTCCCAACCGTCCAGGAACAGTTTGGTGATGAAC
The DNA here is from genome assembly GCF_036934945.1 of Oncorhynchus masou masou. Classification (NCBI taxonomy): domain Eukaryota; kingdom Metazoa; phylum Chordata; class Actinopteri; order Salmoniformes; family Salmonidae; genus Oncorhynchus; species Oncorhynchus masou. The sequence goes on along the minus strand of NC_088242.1, from coordinate 37,681,582 downwards.
AATGCATTTTCCAACATGATGGAGCACCTTGTCATAAGTAAAATGTGCTAACTCATTGGCTCGGGGAACAACAAAAAAATATATATTTTGGGTCCATGGCCGGGAAACTCCCCAGACCTTAATCCCATTGAGAACTTGTGGTCAATCCTCAAGAGGCGGGTGAACAAACAAAACTCCAGAAAATCTGACAAACTCCAAGCATTGATTATGCAATAATGGGCTGCCATCAGGCAGGATGTGTCCCATAAGTTAATTGACAGCATGCCAGGGTCGATTGTAGAGGTCTTGAAAAAGAAGGGTCACCACTGCAAATATTGACTCTTTGCATCAACTTCATGTAATTGTCAATAAAAGCCTTTGACACTTATGCAATGCTTGTAATTATACTTCAGTATTCCATAGTAACATCTGACAAAAATATCTAAAGACACTGAAGCAGCAAACGTTGTGGAAATTAATATTTGTGTCATTCTCAAAACTTTTGGCCAGGACTGTACATGAAAGCATTTAAGATACTCTTTGAAGAGGTAGGGCTTCAGGTGCTTTTGGAAGATGGACAGGGACTCTGATGTCCTAGCTTCAGTGAGATGCTGGTTCTACCATTGGGGTGCTAGGACAGAGATGAGCTTTGACTGGGCTGCCATGTGGTATGGCCAAGATACCAGAGGTGGCAGAACGGAGTGCTCAGGTTGTGGTGTAGGGTTTGAGCATAACCTGAAGGTAGCGAGGGGTAGTTACTTTTGCTGCTCCGTAGGAAAGTACCATGTTCTTGTAGTGGATGCAAGCTTAGACTAGAAGCCAGTGGAGTGTGTGGAGGAGCGGGGTGAAATGGGAGAACTTAGGAAGGTTGAAAACCAGGCGCGCTGCAGGGGTTTGATGGCACAAGCAGGTAGCCCAGCCAACAGAAAGTTGCAGTAGTCCAGACGGGAGATGACAAGTGCCTGGATTAGGTCCTGCACCTCTTCCTGTGTGAGGTAGGGTCATACTCTACGGATGTTGTACTCTACGGAGTGAGTCACTGCTTTGATGTTTGCAGATAACAACAGGGTGTTGTCCAGGGTCACTCCAATGTTCCTTGCACTCTGGGAGGGTGACTCTGGAGTTGTCAACCGGGAAGGAGATTTTTTGAGCGGTCAGGCCTTCCCCGGGAGGAAGAGCAGCTCCGTCTTGTTGAGCTTGAGGTTGTGGGCCGACATCCGTATCACCACCTCAGTGTCAGAAGGGGGTAAGGAGAAAAGTAGTCAAGTGCCATCCGCATAGCAATGATAGGGGAGACCATGTGAAGATATGACACAGCCGAGTGACTTGGTGTATATAGAGAAGAGGAGAGGGCCTATAACCAAGCCCTGGGGGACACCAGTAGTGAGAGTATGTGGTGCAGACACAGATCCTCTCCATGTCACCTGGTAGAAGTGGCCTTCCGGGTACGATGCAATTCAAGAGTGTGCAGAGCCTGAGACACCCAGCACTGAGAGGGGGATCTGTTTCACGGTGTCGAAGGCAAGGGATAGATCTAGGAGGATGAGAACAGAGGAGAGATAGTCAGCTTTGGCAGTGTGGAGAGCCTCCATGACACAGAACAGAGCCGTCTCGACTGAGACCCATCTTGAAGCCTGAACGGTTAGGGTCAAGTAGATCGTTTTGAGAGAGATAACGAGAGAGTTGATCAGAGACAGCACACTCAAGTGTTTTGGAAAGGACATAAAGAAGGGATACAGGTCTATAGTTTGACGTCAGATGAGTCGAGTGTTGGTTTCTTGAGGAGGGGAGCGATTTGAGTCGTTTTGAAGTCAGAGGGGATGCAGCCAATGGTCAGGGATGAGTTTATGAGGGTAGTGAGGAATGGGATGGCCTGGAGAAGGGAGGAGGGGATGGGTTCGGTTACTAATTGCTGATGGCCTAGGAGAGACATATTTTGGTTTATGGACACTTTTATAACCAACAGCTCATATATTTTGGAGACAGGGATGCTAAGAGAGCATGATGCCACAAGAGAAGATTTTACATAAATGGTCACCCCTCCAACCTTTTTAGTCGATTACATCTGAAAGTCCAAACCCTCTGTGAAATTTGAAAACAGGAGGAGTATCTATGGAGACAAAAGAGTCTATAGAACTGGATTAGCTAGCCACAATAGGCTTCCTGGTTGGATTCAAAGTTGTAGAGCTATCAGTAGAATGAGGTAAATGTGCACAAGATTACTATTGACAATACCCATATGCTTATGAGCACATGTAGCCAAACAATAGCTTGATATGAAACTATAAATAGTATAGGTGGCACTAAAAACAGAGCTTTGGTGAGGACTGAAATACTGTACAATTATTGATATTAATTTGCAAACCATAAAATGCTGGATTTAGGGTTCCCACTAGTTAACACATCCACATAGTCAAAATTGTCGATATCGTAGAAGTTCAGGAAAAAAACAAACATTTAAGTTAGGAATAAGGTTAGGGTTAGGTTTAAAATCAGATATTTATAAAATAAATGGTAGAGAGAGACTAGATTTAGCCATAATTATGACATTTTGGCTGTGTTATCTAGCGACAACCTGGATTTAGGCTTGCAGGGTCTAGCATCAGGGTTAGATGCTATTGTGTAGCTACAGTCAGATTATGAGCGTCGTGCTTGTGAGATTCTTTCACCATTTGGTTGAGTGAGATTGTTGTTTTACTTTGTTACAAAATCTTAGACCAACAATCCAGTTGTAACCTTATTAATACTGTTATGTTTGATTGTTGTAAATGTATGTTGCTTTAAAGTGTCACCGTATGTGCAGTTATTGTAATGTCTAGTCGTTGTCCAATCTGAGTATTATTATGTCTGGATGTCTATAATGTGTGTCTGATTAGGGTTGTAGTTATGTCTGACCGTTGAAAAATCGGATTCTTGTAGGGTGTGCCCGTTGTGTCTTAGTCTTATTATAATATCCTGTTTCCCCTCCTCTCCAGCTGGGCTCAGGAGTTTCTCGGTGAGGAGAACAGAGGTCTGGACGTCCTGGTTGACTACCTGTCCGTCGCCCAATGTGCCGTCACGTAAGTACCAGTCCTTCACATCTACATCGCCTCCAGAAAGTATTCCTACCCCTTGACTTATTCCACATTTTGTTGTGTTACAGCCTGAATTCAACATGGATTAAATCATTTTTTCCCCCACTCACCTGCACACAATACCCCATAGTGACAAAGTGAAATCGTGTTTTTTTTGTATTAATTGAAAATAAAACAGAAATCTCTAACTTACATAGGTATTCACACCCTTGAGTCAATACTTTGTAGAATCAACTCAATCAAATTGAGTCAAATGAAAAAAAGTTACACAATAAAATAACAATAACGAGGCTATATGCAGGGGTACCGGTACCAAGTTAATGTTCGGGGTTCAGGTTAGTCGAGGTAATATGTACATGTCGGGGTAAAGTGACTGTGCATAGATAATAAACCGGGAGTAAAAGCAGAGTAAAAAAGAGATTCAATGTAAATAGTCCGGTTAGCCATTTGATTAAATGTTTAGCAGTCTTATGGCTTGGGGGTAGAACTTGTTATGGAGCCTTTTTTAGGACCTTCCTCTGAAACCGCCTGGAGACTGTTGTCCTTCATGCAGGTTCTCCCATTTCAGCCAAGGAACTAGTTCTGTCAGAGTGGTCATTGGGTGCTTTGTCACCCTCAGCAAGGTCCTTATTGTCCGGTTGTTCAGTTTCAATATACGTACCAATGATGGAGACCACGTTGCTCTTGGAAACTTTCAACACACTAGAAATTGATTCTTTATAAAGGGCACAACGCGAGACCCAGACACGGGAGGCAGATGGTTTGAGTCTCTGATATTTATTATAATCCTAAAGGGTAGGCAAGAGAATGGTCGTGGACAGGCAAAAGATCAAAACCAGGTCAGAGTCCAGGAGGTACAAAGTGGCAGGCAGGCAGAATGGTCAGGCAGGTGGGTTCAGAGTCCAGACAGGCAAGGGTCACAACCGGCAGGACTAGCAAAAACAGAGCGAAGGTAGTAACAGCATGAGAACAGGAAAAACATGCTGGTTGACTTGACAAAAAATACAAACTGGCAACAGACAATCAGGGAACACAGGAATAAGTACCCAGGGACTAATGGGGGAAAACAGGTGACACCTGGAGGTGGGTGGAGACAATCACAAAGACAGGTGAAACAGATCAGGGCGTGACATTCATACCCTTCCCCAGATATATGCCTCATCATAATCTTTGAGATTTACAGACAGCTCTTTGGACTTCAGGTTATAGTTTCTGCTCTGACATGCACCGTCAACTGTGGGACCTTATATAGACAAGTGTGTTTCTTTCTGAAAACATGTCCAAACAATTGAATTAGCCACAGGTGGACTCCAATGAAATTGAAATTTCAAGGAGGATCAAAGGAAATTGGATGCACCTGAGCTCAATTTGGAGTGCCATAGCAAAGGGGTTTGAATACTTATGTAAATGAGATATTGCTGTATTTTATTTACAATAAATGTGCAAACATGTCCCCAACAAATTAACCTTGTCATTATGGGGTATTGTGTGTAGATTGGAGAGACAAAAACATATATTTAATCAATTTTGAATTGAGGCTGTAACACAACAAAATGTGGAATAAGTCAAGGGCTATAAATACTTTCTGAAGGCACTTGTACGTGAATGGGACAATCTGAGAGGAAAATGTTTAGATTTTTAGGCTTCAACATGACGTAGGTCTTTATGGTAGTTCTGGGTCTTTCCTTCTTTTTGGGACACTTTAGTAATGAAACATATCTGAGGGCTTTAGATTTAACATAACTTTAATATTCCAAATTGATGATTTTGGGTCAACTCTCCCATTCATGTCCAAATTCCTGCTACTTTGGACTCTCAGCTATGACATGGAAAGTTTGGACAATGGGACTTCCACACCAGAAAAATCGGTGGAGGACTTGACGAGGAGTGCCAGTAACTCTCCAACCCATGGCGGTTCTAAAGCTGCTCGTGCCCTTACTGTGAGGTGAGTGTTAACAGGAATTGGTGAGTAGAATGGACATGAGCTTCTGTCTGTTAGATGGGACAGAGGTTGGACTACACTTGTAGTTCTTGCATCCTAGATTCATGAGCATTAATTGTGAGGAAAGAACAATGACTCCCACTCATCCCACACACATTGTGACATACACACACACCATTTCCCCTGCCATCAAACTAGAGTTGAAAAACAAAATGGCCTAACAAATGTTGGAAATTATAAGCAGAAACTTAATTTAAATTATAGTATATTAATTAAAGTAAGATTAATTAAATTTAATATTAATTAAATTATTCTGGAAATATTATGGTGGGTTGAATTTTGCAAGTAGCCTACTTTTTGAAGTGATTTTTTTTGACAATCGGATAACATCACACAAGACCCATGGTGTGCAAAACGGACCCTGCGCAGACCGCAAAAACAACGCTAAACGGGGTAAGATGTTTGCATGCCACAGTATACCATCTTAGCTCAGCATATCCCAGGTGTCAGGATTTGGCCAGGGTTGTTCCGGGTTTTGGTCACTAGATGCCCCCATTGTGCTTTTTGACCTTATGTTTTTTCCCTTGTTCCCCATTATTATTTGCACCTGTGCCTCGTTTTCCCCTGATTGTATTTAAACCCTTAGTTTCCCTCAGTTCTGTGCTCTGTGTTTGTATGTTAGCACCCAGCCCTAGTGTTCTGTGTATTCTTGTCGTTTCCGGTGGATGCTCTTGTGGAATTCTGTTTTTGTTTTTGAGTATCTCTTGAGGCTTTTTTGTGCTATACCTACCACCTTTTGGATTTGCCATTTTGTATTGAAGGACTTCTCCTTTTTTACTTTATTAAATACACCGTCTTAAGTACTGCTGTGTCTGCCTCATCTTCTGGGTTCTGCTGACTATTCGTGGCTCAGTTGGTTAAGTGACTGTTTCTCACTCCGGAGACCCAGGTTCGTAACCGGGTCCTGACACCAGGCATCTTATCCGGGTTTCTCCTAACTGGCATACAAGCTTTTTCGGGTTATTGTAAACGGGATGTGATGTTTAAATGTGTCAGCTCAAAAACAGAATACTTGAGTATCCCGAATAATAACGCGATATTGGTGTTCAAGTAAACGTGGTCAGTGTAACATTTCTTGCCATGGAACAAAGTTTATTCCATAAGCAAACCTTCAATCTTTCTTCTTATGTAACATAAATCCTTTGCACTGTGTTTCGAGTTCCTGGAACAGTGTGATCTCAGTTTTGTCTATTAAAAATGTTCTCAAAATGTCTTAGAACGTTGTTGATTGGTCATAACATTGAGAACCTTGGGTGCAACTGGTACAGCTGAGACACAGTGAGCACATACTGTAGAGCAGGGGTGTCAAAGTCAAATGGACGGAGGGCCAAATAAAAAATTTAGCTACAAGCCGAGGGCCGGACTGTTCGAATGTTCATTGAAAATTTTTTTAATGACGCATATAGTCTAGTGAACCTAATTGAACCTACTGAAAACCTAACAAATATATTCCAATATGATCAGATAAATAAAGCAATATTTTCTTATGGCTCTGTCAGTAATCTTTAATTTTCAACAGACACAAAAGACAAATTTCCTTTATATAAAAATCCCCATAACATGAACATTAAATGAAAGAAACCGGTATTCAAGGCACCATCAGTAGCCTATATTTTCTATTTTAGCAAAAGTGGGCTAAATTTACTTCAAAGAAAAAAACAATAATAGCAATTTTCTATCATCCACTCAACTGAAATATTTTTAAAATATAATTGGATTGAAATACAATAAAATAAAGTGCAAAAATCTATTAATCAAAAACAACACTTTGTTTAAGGAGAAGTAACATGCAGTGAAAACAAATATTAAACTTTAACTTTTAAACTTGAACTGAGTAAAAACTCTAAATATGTGATTGCACAGTAATGTTCACTTGTTTGAGGTTGAGGGTGATACTTGGTGGTGTCCCATCTTTTCCACAAGTTCATCAATGTTCGGGGTAAGGCTCTGAGCTGAGGAAATCCTCAGAATTGAGTGGAGGTGTTCAGCAGTAAGTCGACTTCTGTGTGATGTTTTGTTCAGGTTCATCAAAGAAAAAGTTGTTCACACAGGTATGTGCTGCCAAACATAGACAACGTTTGAGCAGCCTGGATGCGCAGCTGGGGCATTGTGTCGGGGAGGAAACGGGCGAACTCCGCAGCACCCACTGCCGCATATTTTGCCCTCAGTGCATCATTGCATTGGAGGTCAATCAACTCCATTTGGAGGTTTGGTGGTGAGCTTTCCACGTCAACAGCAAATGGGTTACCGAGCAGTTCCAACCTGCTTTTTTGTGCTTCAAAGTCAGCAAATCGGCGTCGAAAGTCAGCGGCAAGCATACCTATTTTATCAGCCAACTGTGCGCTCGGGAACGCACTGGTAGAGAGCTTCTCTTTCATGGTCTGGCAGCTGGGAAAGTGGCTCAAATTTTCTTTCCGCATCTGCGTCTCCCACAGAGTCAGTTTGGTTTTAAATGCCTTCACTGTACTGTACATATCAGAGATGACATGATCCCGACCCTGCAGCTGCAAGTTCATTGCATTCAGATGACTCGTAATGTCACACAGAAAAGCCATTTCACACAGAAACATTTCGTCTCGGAGTTGTGTTGTGTCTTTCCCTTTGCTGTCCAAGAACAGACAAATCTCCTCACGAAGCTCGAAACATCTTTGAAGCACCTTTCCCTGGCTTAGCCATCGCACCTCTGTGTGATAAGGCAAATCACCATGCTCCGTTTCTAACTCCGTCAGAAATGCCTTGAACTGGCGGTGATTCAAACCTTTGGCTCTGATAAAGTTAACTGTGCGCGTGATGATGCTCATTACATGCTCCATTTTCAAGGCTTTACCGCACAACGCTTCCTGGTGTATGATACAATGATAAGCTGTCAGCTCACCTGTCGCGTTTTCCTCTTGCATCTTTTCCCGTATCTTCGCCACCAGTCCGCTCCTGTGTCCACACATCGCAGGTGCTCCGTCGGTTGTCAAACCCACGAGTTTTTCCCAAGGCAGCTCCATCTCATTTACACATCTTGACACCTCTTCATACAAATCATGCCCCGTAGTTGTGCCATGCATAGGACGTAAAGCCAAAAACTCCTCTGTCACGCTTAGGCTGGAGTCCACTCCGCGGATGAAAATTGACAACTGGGCAATGTCAGAAATGTCGGTGCTCTCATCCACAGCCAAGGAATATGCAATGAAATCTTTTCCCTTTTTCACAAGCTGCTCTTTTAGATTGATGGACAACTGGTCTACTCTCTCGGCAATGGTGTTTCTGCTCAGACTCACATTTAAAAAGAGTTGCCTTTTTTCTGGGCAAACTTCGTCACAAACTTTAATCATGCAGTTTTTGATGAAATCCCCCTCCGTAAATGGCCGGGCTGATTTAGCGATCTCTTCTGCCAAAATAAAACTGGCCTTGACAGCAGCCTGGCCTTGTGATTTGGCTTTTTTGAACAGAGCCTGTCGAGATTTGAGGCCTCGTTTTAATTCCTCTGCCTTTTGTAGCCTTTGTTCCATGTCCATATTCTTGTTTTTGTCCGCGTGTTTCGTTTCATAATGTCGTCTCAGATTATACTCTTTCAGTACCGCCACACTTTCTCCACACAGAAGACACACAGGTTTTCCAGCTACCTCCGTGAACATATACTCCGACTCCCACCTTGTTTGAAACCCCCGGTTCTCAGTGTCCACCTTCCGTTTTGCCATTTTTGATGGGTATCTGAAAGTTAATTTTACTGTGATGCTGACGACTGCTGTGCCAATAAATATTGAAATGAAGCAGCCTACTGCTCGGTGCGTCACCGTTGCATTGTGGGAAATGTAGTATTGGTGCGTGTAAAAGATCTGCGGGCTGCCGGCTTGCTGCGGTCTGCGGGCCGGTTCTAATAATAAATCAAGATCATCCCAGGGGCCGTAAAAAACCTTCTCGCGGGCCGGATGTGGCCCGCGGGCCTTGACTCTGACATATGTGCTGTAGAGTAACCTGTGGCGTCAAGCCATCCCAATCTGTCCCAAGCTGTCTCCCCCACACACACACATACATAACCATGTCAACTGACAGGCGGACGGACGGACACACTCACACACACTCACACACCTCTATAATCCTTTCCATCTGGAGGAACCACATTGCTGTCACACTAACTGTTTTGTAGGGTAAATGTTGGATGCAGCATGCCTCCCTCTCAACAATGTAGTCTGTCTAAATGTAAATGTGAGCAATATCTGACTCTGGGCAAACCATCAGCCATTCCACCCATCAACAGACATCTTGAAGTCAATTTTGGGGCACTGTATGTCATTGATACTTCCAAGAGGCGTGAGCGTCGCAAAATAAATTTAGAAATCCTTGTTATTCAATTACTGCACCCACACTGCACGCGCGCGCCAACGAGCTAAAACAGAACTCATTCCTATTTCTGACGCAGATCGCGCTGCAAGTCCTGCCTCTCCCATCTCCTCATTGGTTATACCCACGTGGGTGAATGAAAGACGAACTGTTTTGCCTGTAGTCGTGGTAATACAATGAAAGTTGCGATCACCATATAAATTAAATGATGAAAAAGCCTGGAAGGAGGAGAGATGACTAGAAACGATTCGGTTGGCCGTTTTATGTGTGGATTAATTGTTAAGTAGAGGTCCTTGTGCATTTCAGGTTAAATAACAACTCAATGTTTATATCCCTGGACAAATTAGCTCGCAACAGCAAGCTAGCTAAATAGGACAAATTAACGTTAGCTAGCAGGTGCAAGCTAACTAGCTACATTGCCTTACATGTTTAATGTTTTCGACCTGTCCCCAAATTAATGTCGTTGGGTTTTCATATTTTAACCTCCAAGTCGTGATCACGTTTGGTGTGTATGCACGATGGCGCATGCGCGCAGCCGGTTTGTGTTCTGTGTAAGAACCATCGCCTCCTCTCTCATATTGGATGTTAATATTTGTTTCTCTAATATTTCTCTTTCCCTCTCTCACTTTTAACTAACTCGGATGTCATTTTGAAGGGTGTATTAACATGCACACCGCCATTCTGCCTCTCATTGTGGTGTTGAGAATGTGAATAAAGGCACATTTCTTAGTTCATCCTTAACAAGAAAGAATCTAGCACTGAACATGTAGGCGAGGGAGTAATTCTTAATCTATGAACAATTTTGAAGTATGTAATCATTCTAAACACAGAGTTTACATTGTGTAGCTATTTAAACATACCGCAATGGCTTTGAATGAAAATGTGTTACTTCGGCTTTGGTGTTATGTAATAACCCCACATTTGCGCAATGCATAGCGCTATGCATGAGTAATAACATGTTAATAACAGATACGTTTCTCACCTGGCAGATTCAACTCTCTCCACAACAGGAAAGCGCTGAGGAAGTCCCGCCTTGTCAGTCAGAAAGATGACGTTCACCTCTGCATCATGTGTCTACGTGCCATCATGAACTACCAGGTACATACCTCCCCATGGAAACCTTATTTAACCTTTATTCAACCTATAATATCTTGCCAAGTAGATTTAGCTAGGAATAACATTTATTTTAGCATCATGGTTTGTGGTTTTTCACACCGTAACTTGATGCCTCCCTCCTGTGCTGGGAGACGGTTTCCATTGAAAAAAAGACAGTTGACAAGGTTTTGTGTCAGTAGGAATCAAGTCCACCCTGCAGTATATGTCATATGACTGACAATGGTGATGACGGACAACTGTGTGTATGTGTGTTTAGTCTGGGTTTAACCTGGTGATGACCCACCCATGCTGTGTGAACGAGATCACGCTCAGCCTCAACAACAGGAACCCCAGGTGAAGACCTGTATTATTAATGTGTGTGTGTGTGGAGTTTGTATTTCTGTCTGTTGTGAAAAATAACATTGTTGTTGAGTGTGTGTGTGTGTGTGTTTTTAGTTTTACTATCTTTGTGGGGACCAGAAGTGGGGACATTTCGCCAGTCCACAGAAGGAAAAAGGCTATATTAGGCTTAGCGGTTAGGTTTAGTGTCAGGGTTACAATAGGGTTCGGGTTTAGAGTAAGGAGTTAGTCTTATGGGTTTGGGGTTAAGGTTAAGGGCTATGTAAAATAGGATTTTGAATGTGAATCAATTGTTTGGCCCCCACAAGGATAGTAAAACAAACATGTGTGTGTGTGTGTGTGTGCGTACGTGTTTGTGTGTGTATGAGGGTATTATAATGTACACTTCTACCCATCAGGACCAAGGCCCTGGTGCTGGAGCTGCTGGCTGCCGTGTGTCTAGTGAGGGGGGGTCATGACATCATCCTCTCCGCCTTCGACAACTTCAAAGAGGTTTGAGGGTTATCCAAGACGACAGTCTCTTCGCCAACAAGCCCTACACCCCTCTCTCAATATCATATTACATGTCATAGAGGCTCCCAGTTTCCCAAATCTCCCATTGACATCAGTGCACAATTTTACGCAACGCTTACATTAGTTACATGCAGAGATCTCTCCAAAAATTAGGACGTGGCCATCAGTCGCCTGCGTGCTTTCCTTGACTCGCACTAGCAGTGTGAATACGGCTCACTCCAAGTCAAACTCTCAACCCCCATCCAAAGACATCCTGTCTCAGTTTGAAACCCCACCACCCCCTTCACACATCGAACCCCATGGCAGCTGTCGGGGCAGTTGTCCCCTATAAACAGACACAAAGTAAAGAAGGGGCGGGAGGGGGTGGGAGCACAAACATTCGTAACATTTGTTGGCAACATGACAGTTGAACTTTTCTGTGGACCTTTCATCAGTGTCTGTCAAGGGAGCAACTGTTGCCAACAGAAAAAGACCTCCATGAATAGGGTTACCGAGACATTGTGATGTAGACCTGGGTATTATTAGCAGTGGGCAGATCTTCATACTTGAGGCCCCACTGCAACCTAGGGATAGTTGCCCCTAAGCACTGATCTGTGGTCAGTTTTGTCTTTTAAGTCCTGATTGGCATAAGTAGGAATGGGGTGAGTGAAGCTGATCCTAGACCAGTAGTTATGTGAAACCTCTCCCTAGTGCGGATAATTACATGGACATTGACCAGAGCAGACAACTCTCTATCAAAAGGTCTCACATTCGCTCGTTTCCTATGACGTATGTCTGGTGGCTTGAGGAAGTATCAGAACACATGATATATCAGTGTTGGTTACTTACAGTCCGCATTTTTAAAGACCTATAATATGACACTCAGAGATAGGCATCGGTTAAACAACACACACAAAGTTGTGAAATATTTAAAGAGGGATTGAGTTTTTCTACCCTCTTTCAAATCAGCTCGATAAAAGTCATCAATAATTGTGGTATCCAGAGCTCTCGCCCTCTCATATCCAATCGCACACGTTGTTGAAGCAATACCTTAGAGTAGTATCCTAGCATCCGTTACAGAGCTGGCATCAAAAGTGGCACAGTGAGTGGTCCTTGTTTCGGTACAGCGCAGAGAGACTGTGTGGGTGAGAGACTAATGGAGGGAGAGAGCGAGAGATGACAGATAGCACATTGTAGAGGAGTGAAGTAGCGGAAGCGGAAGGCTGGCTCCTGTTGCCCACAGTGGCAGAGTGTGGGCATTGTTGGGGTACAGGCTGGCAGGTTGAAGTGCAGGCCTGCATTATTTAGTGGACATGAGCGGGTAGAGGGGAAGGCGGCGTTAGTCCTTAAAGACATATCACACATGATGATAATGGATATCACACAATAAGAGTTGTCCAACTGATATATTTCAGTTTCAAACACACTACTTACTCCTAGAGTGCAGAGTGTTCTGAACCCACTTCTGTATGTAGGAGTAATGCTGATTTTTTTATCTTCCATTATTAAAGTCAGTTTACTTCTATTATTGAAGTCATTTGTGATGGTCTAGTGGTGGAGAGAGAGTGGGAGAGGGGAGAGGCATAACAAGTGAAAGATAGACAGCATGGGGTACAGCTGGCTGTAGTTAAGGATACCCCCCCGTGCATATTTGTAGTGTTGCAGAGCAGAATTATGTGCCCAATCGAAAAACTTTTCACCTTCTATCTATGTCGTTCGTAAGGTATGTGGAGAGAAGAGCCGCTTTGAAAAGCTCATGGAGTATTTCTGCAATGAAGAAAGCAACATTGACTTTATGGTGAGTCTGGCTCCAAAGTGCGCAATTCGTGTTCATTAGGTGTTCCTTATGTCCATCTCCATCTGTACACAGAAGAGATATTGCTCAGACTTGAGAATAAAGTTATAGTAGATGTCAACTTGTCTCCATTGATGTAAACCATTGAAATTACGCAAGCATAGTTTTCCCACGGTGTACCATGCCATCGCCTACTGTTTATGTCCACCAGGTGGCGTGCATGCAGTTCATCAACATTGTGGTCCACTCAGTGGAGAACATGAACTGTAGGGTCCATCTGCAGTATGAGTTTACCCACCATGGCCTGGATGACTATCTAGAGGTGAGTGACAGAATCACAGAGAGAAGTTTCCCCTCAACCACTGACACGTGGTCAGATATTTTCAGAAAATATCGAAATATACCCCCAGTTTTTTTAAAGAATATGACTTATAATACCTTATAATTATAACTTATAACATTAGTACAGCTGTTTCCTTAACATTACCAAAAAATCTAAGGACACATAATTCCAATGAGTATGTTTTTGTTGTCATAGGAGACTTAATTTGAAGGTAAACCAATTATGCATTTGTGGGCACATCATTAAATAAAACAATAGTAAAGGATCTCTATGTTTGTCTATATATACAGTGCATTCAGAAAGTATTCAGACCCCTTCACTTCTTCCACATTTTGTTACGTTACAGCCTTATTCTGAAATGGATTAAACAAATAACAATCCTCATCAATCTGCACACAATACTCCATAACGACAAAGCGATAACAGGTTTTAAGAAATGTTTGCATACAGTGCCTTGCGAAAGTATTCGGCCCCCTTGAACTTTGCGACCTTTTGCCACATTTCAGGCTTCAAACATAAAGATATAAAACTGTAATTTTTTGTGAAGAATCAACAAGTGGGACACAATCATGAAGTGGAACAACATTTATTGGATATTTCAAACTTTTTTAACAAATCAAAAACTGAAAAATTGGGCGTGCAAAATTATTCAGCCCCCTTAAGTTAATACTTTGTAGCGCCACCTTTTGCTGCGATTACAGCTGTAAGTCGCTTGGGCTATGTCTCGATCAGTTTTGCACATCGACAGACTGAAATCTTTTCCCATTCCTCCTTGCAAAACAGCTCTAGCTCATGGAGGTTGGATGGAGAGCATTTGTGAACAGCAGTTTTCAGTTCTTTCCACAGATTCTTGATTGGATTCAGGTCTGAACTTTGACTTGGCCATTCTAACACCTGGATATGTTTATTTTTGAACCATTCCATTGTAGATTTTGCTTTATGTTTTGGATCATTGTCTTGTTGGAAGACAAATCTCCGTCCCAGTCTCAGGTCTTTTGCAGACTCTATCAGGTTTTCTTCCAGAATGGTCCTGTATTTGACTCCATCCATCTTCCCATCAATTTTAACCATCTTCCCTGTCCCTGCTGAAGAAAAGCAGGCCCAAACCATGATGCTGCCACCACCATGTTTGACAATGGGTATGGTGTGTTAAGGGTGATGAGCTGTGTTGCTTTTACGCCAAACATAACGTTCTGCATTGTTGCCAAAAAGTTCAATTTTGGTTTCATCTGACCAGAGCACCTTCTTCCACATGTTTGGTGTGTCTCCCAGATGGCTTGTGGCAAACTTTAAACAACACTTTTTATGGATATCTTTAAGAAATGTCTTTCTTCTTGCCACTCTTCCATAAAGGCCAGATTTGTGCAATATACGACTGATTGTTGTCCTATGGACAGAGTCTCACCACTCAGCTGTAGATCTCTGCAGTTCATCCAGAGTGATCATGGGCCTCTTGGCTGCATCTCTGATCAGTCTTCTCCTTGTATGAGCTGAAAGTTTAGAGGGACGGCCAGGTCTTGGTAGATTTGCAGTGGTCTGATACTCCTTCCATTTCAATATTATCGCTTGCACAGTGCTCCTTGGGATGTTTAAAGCTTGGGAAATCTTTTTGTATCCAAATCCGGCTTTAAACTTCTTCACAACAGTATCTCGGACCTGCCTGGTGTGTTCCTTGTTCTTCATGATGCTCTCTGCGCTTTTAACGGACCTCTGAGACTATCACAGTGCAGGTGCATTTATACGGAGACTTGATTACACACAGGTGGATTGTATTTATCATCATTAGTCATTTAGGTCAACATTGGATCATTCAGAGATCCTCACTGAACTTCTGGAGAGAGTTTGCTGCACTGAAAGTAAAGGGGCTGAATAATTTTGCACGCCCAATTTTTCAGTTTTTGATTTGTTAAAAAAGTTTGAAATATCCAATTAATGTCGTTCCACTTCATGACTGTGTCCCACTTGTTGTTGATTCTTCACAAAGAAATACAGTTTTATATCTTTATGTTTGAAGCCTGAAATGTGGCAAAAGGTCGCAA
This sequence comes from Oncorhynchus masou masou, assembly GCF_036934945.1. Lineage (NCBI taxonomy): Eukaryota > Metazoa > Chordata > Actinopteri > Salmoniformes > Salmonidae > Oncorhynchus > Oncorhynchus masou. The sequence goes on along the minus strand of NC_088242.1, from coordinate 37,666,071 downwards.
AGTTCAAGGGGGCCAAATACTTTCACAAGGCACTGTATGTATAAAAAAAATGAAATACCTTATTTACAGACATATTCAAACCATTCAGACCCTATGAGACTCGAAATTGAGCTCAGGTGCATCCTGTTTCCATCTGTGGTAATTTCAATTGATTGGAAATTATTTGGAAAAGCACACACCTGTCTATATAAGGTTCCACAGTTGACAGTGCATGTCAGATCAAAAACCAAGCCATGAGGTTGAAGGAATTGTCCGTAGAGCTCCAAGACAGGATTGTGTCGAGGCACAGGTCTAGGGAAGTGTACCCAAAAATGTCTGCAGCACTGAAGGTCCCCAAGTACACAGTGATCTCCACCATTCTTAAATGGAAGACGTTTAGAAACCACCAAGGCTCTTCCAAGAACTGGCCGCCAGGCTAAACTGAGCATTTAAGGGAGAAGGGCCTTGGTCAGGGAGGTGACCAATAACCCAATGGTCACTCTGACAGAGCTCCAGATTTCTTCTGTGAAGATGGGAGAACTTTCCAGAAGGACAACCATCTCTGCAACACTCCACCAATCAGGCATGTATGGTAGAGTGGCCAAATGGAAGCCAGTCCTCAGTAAGGCACATGACAGCCCACTTGGAGTTTGCCAAAAGGCACCTAATGGACTCAGACCATGAGAAACACGATTATCTGGTATTATTAGCAAAGTACAGAGTGATCCTTAATGAAAACCTGCTCCAGAGTGCTCAGGACCTCAGACTGGGGCAAAGATTCACCTTCCAACAGGACAACGACCCTAAGCTCACAGCCAAGACAATGCAGGAGTGGCTTCGGGACAAGTCTCTGAATGTTCTTGAGTGGCCCAGGCAGAGCCTTGATTTCAACCCGATCGTACATCTTTGGAGAGAACTGAAAATAGCTGTGCAGCAACGCCCACCCAACTGGGAGAAACTCCCCAAATACAGGTGTGCCAAGCTTGTAGCGCCACATCCAAGAAGACTCGAGTCAGTAATCGCTGACAAAGGTGCTTCAACAAAGTGCAGAGTAAAGGGTCTGAATACTTATACAAATGTGATATTTCATTTTTTTATTTAATCAAATTGAGAACAAGGCTGTAGCGTGACAACGTTTTGAAAAGGTGAAGGTGTCTCAATACTTTCCGAATGCACTGTATGTGTGTATGTGTCCCTCTGTCATGCACAGAGGTTAAAGTTCACGGAGAGTGACCGGCTGCTGGTGCAGATCCAGGCCTACCTGGACAACGTGTTTGATGTGGGGGCTCTGCTGGAGGATGCAGAGACCAAGAACGCCCTGTTGGAACACATGGAGGAGCTGCAGGAGCACAATGCACAGGTGACCATACCATAAAAGGACACACATCCTCTATGTAACCTTTATTCTGATGTGTTGCACCCGGGTGAACTTGACGCTTTGCTTGTACACACGTTGAAGGTTTAGAGTGAGCAGATGTGCTGTGCGTTTCTACATGTTTCTGTGCGGCTATATAAGTGTGTGTACATGTGTGTGTTTTAGATAAGCAGCCGACTGGAAGAGGGCGAGAGGGAGGCGTTGGAGAAAGTGTCTGAGCTGGAGAAGCAACTCATCCAGACCACTAAAGAGGTGGAGCTCCTAAAGGTAGACCTATCATCTAACCACAGTCCATTACATTCACACAGAAGACTTGCGTTAGATCCCGAGCTAATGCCTAGGCTATAGCTCATAGGGCTAACACACGGACATGTTTGTCTGTGTAACAGGAGAGTCTGCGTGAGTCCTGTGCCCAGGGGACCATTCTACAACAGCGGGAGATAGAGCGAGAGAGAGAACGAGAGAGGGAAAAAGAGCGGGCGAGGGATAGAGATCGTTCGGCCCAGGCCTTAGCGGAGCTGGAGGAGAAAGTTCAGGGGCTTGTGTGCCAGGGGCTGATTCGAATGGAGCGCACGTCCTCGGGACACCTGGACCTCCATGTGGTCCCTGTCATCCCTCCTGTTGTCATCTCTGCAAAAACAGGTGAGCTACAAGCCACACACATGGGCTCAGAAACCATGTCAGAAATCAAGAGTTTCATTGCAAAACGCTAGATATCAATTTTCTGAAATGTTGGGAAAATGAGCTTTTATTGTTTTCTCACTATCTAGTCATGGCATGGGGTTGTTTAATGACAGACAGGTATTTGTTCAAATCTATTACTGGTTTATTTTCAGAGAGACAAATTATCATGTTATCAATGCTATGTACCAGGCTCACTCTCAGAAAAATAAATAGTATTGCTAGGTTTTTCATGGTAAAATGAAGCAAATAAGTACATTCATATGTACTTATGTACAGGTCTTGCCATATAATATATTTATATAATATATTTAAATACAGTAATATGAGATATTATGTAAAAAATGTACATTTGACATTTTAGTCATTCAGCAGAATATCTGATCCAAGGCGACTTAAAGGTCCAATGCAGCCGTTTTTATCTCAATGTCAAATCATTTCTTGGTAACAATTAAGTACCTCACTGTGATTGTTTTAAATTAAAATGGTCAAAAAAATAAAGAAAAAGAGCAATTTCTCAAGCCATAATTTAGCTAGGACTGTCTGGGAGTCGGGTGGGGAGGGGAAAACAGAAACCTATAGCTATTATTGACAGAGAGGTTTGGAAAAAAATAATAATAATTGAAATCTACACACAAAACCCCATAATGACAAAGTGAAAATGTTTGCACATTTATTGAAACTGAAATACATAAATATCTCATTTACATAAGTATTCACACACCTGAGTCAGTACTTTGTAGAAGCATAGCTGTGAGTCTTTCTGGGTCTCTAAGTCTCTAATAGCTTTCCTCACCTGGATTGTGCAACATTTGCCCATTTATTCTTTAAAAAATGATTCAAGCTCTGTCAAATTGGTTGTTGATCATTGCTAGACAACCATTTTCAGGTCTTGCCATAGATTAAATTCAAATTCAAGTAAATTTCAAGTAAATTTAAGTCAAAACTGTAACTCGACCACTCAGGAACATTCACTATCTTCTTGGTAAGCAACTTCAGTGTAGCTATGGCCTTGTGTTTAATGTTATTTTCCTTCTGAAAGGTGAATTAACTTCTCAGTGTCTGGTGGAAAGCAGACTGAACCAGGTTTTCCTCTAGGATTTTGCATGTGCTTAGCTCCATTCCATTTCTTTTTTTTTTATCCTGAAAAACTCCCCAGTCCTTAACAATTACAAACATATACATAATGCAGCCACCACTATGCTTGAAAATATGGAGAGTGGTACTCGGTAATGTGTTGTATTGGATTTGCCCCAAACATACTGTATTCAGGACAACAAGTTAGTTTCTTAGCCACATTCTTTGCAGTACTACTTTAGTGCCTTGTTGCAAACAGGATGCATGTTTTGGAATATTTTGTATTCTGTGCAGGCTTCCTTCATTTCACTCTGCCAATTAGGTTAGTATTGTGGAGTCACTACAATGTTGTTGATCCATCCTCAGTTTTCCACTATCACAGCCATTAAACACTGTAACTGTTTTAAAGTCACACACCATTGGCCCCATGGTGAAATCCTTGAGAGATTTCCTTCCTCTCCAGCAACTGAGTTAGGAAGGACTCCTGTGTCTTTGTAATGACTGTGCGTATTGATACACCATCCACAGTGTAATAAATAACTTCACCATGCTCAAAGGGATATTCAATGGCTGCTTTTTGAATTTTACTGTACCAAAGGGGTTGAATACTTATTGACACAAGACATTTCAGCTTTTCATTTTTTATTAATTTGTAGAAATGTCTGAAAACATAATTCCACTTCTACATTAAAGGGTGTTGTGTGTAGGCCAGTGACCCAAAAATATCTGAATTTAATACATTTTAAATTCAGGCTGTAACATAACAAAATGCAGAAATAGTGAATGTCAATGCTTTCTGAAGGCATTGTAATTTATGTCACCAGGTAGGCCAAAACTCCATCCCACCAAAACAGGCTGTAATTTCAGTGGTCTTTTCAAACAACACTTACATTATCATAATTTTCACAACTTCAAAGTATCATTCAGACCTCATAGTATGGAATATACAGGTAACTGACAAAATAAAGGAAACACCAACATAAAGTTTCTTAATAGGGTGTTGGCCAGAACAGCATCAATGCACCTTGGCATAGTCTACAAGTGTCTGGAACTCTATTGGAGGGATGTGACACCATTCTTCCATGAGAAATTCCGTCATTTGGCGTTTTGTTGATGGTGGTGGAAAACGCCATCTCAGGCGTTGGTCCAGAATACCCATACGTGTTCTCTTTGGTTGAGATCTGGTGACTGTGTAATATATGGAGCGATACACCTTTAATGATGAGTTACTCCACCTCAAGAATTCAATTTGGAGAAGAGCTCAGCACACGCATACTCAGGCTGACTGGCTCTCATTCTCATGTGAAATAACTACACTCAGGCTATCCGGAGGGCCAAAGTTAGTTATTTTAAGGAGCAGTTCTCTCTAAGTGGGTCTAACTCCAAGAAGTTCTGGAAAATGATTAAAGACCTGGAGAATAAGCCCTTCTCCTCACAGCTGCCCATGTCCCTTAATGTTGATGATGTGGCTGTTAATGACTAGGAGCACATGTCTAAGCTCTTTAATCACCACTTCATTAAGTCAGGATTCCTATTCGACTCAGCCATGCCTCATTGCCCGTCCAACATTTCCTCATCTCCCACCCCTTCTAATACCACTAGCCCCGATGCTCCTCCCTCTTTTCCCCCTGCCCCTTCTAATAAGTTTCTCCCTATAGGCCGTCACTGATTCTGAGGTGCTGAAGGAGCTTCTTACACTTTACCCCAAAAAGACATCTGGGTCATATGGTTTAGATCCTTTCGGCTTTAAAGTTGCAGCCCCTATCATCGCCAAGCCTATCTCTGACCTTTTTAACCTGTGTCTTCTCTCTGGGGAACTTCCCATTGCTTGGAAGGCAGCCACTGTGCGTCCTTCAGTTAAAGGGGGAGATCAAGCTGATCCTAACTGTTATAGGCCTATTTCCTATTTATTTTGCCTCGTTTATCAAAAGTTTTGGAAAAACTTCTCAATAATCAACTGTCTGGCTTTCTTGATGCCAATAGTATTCTCTCTGGTATGCATTCTGGTTTCTGCTCAAGTTATGAATGTGTCACTGTAACTTTAAAGGTCCTAAATGATGTCACAATTGCCCTTGATTCTAATCAATGTTGTGCTGCTATTTTTATTGATTTGGCCAAAGCTTTTGATAGGGTAGACGATACCATTCTTGTGGGTCGGCTTAGGAGCATTGGTGTCTCTGAAGGGTATTTGGCCTGGTTTGCTAACTACCTCTCTCAAAGAGTACAGTGTATGAAGTGCAGTGTGCCTGTCACAAGGGAGTACCCCAAGGCTCGATCCTAGTTCCCACGCTCTTCTCAATTTACATCAACAACATAGCTCAGGCAGTAGGAAGCTATTTTATCCATGTATATGTAGATTATACTATTTTATACTCAGCTGGCCCCTCCCTGGATTTTGTGTTAAACGCTCTACAATAAAGCTTTCTTGGTGTCCAACCAGCTTTCTCTGCCCTTAATCTTGTTCTGGACGCCTCCAAAACAAAGGTAATGTGGTTTGGTAAGAAGAATGCCCCTCTCCCAACCGGTGTGATTACTACCTCTGAGGGTTTAGAGCTAGAGCTACTACTGCATTACTCTTCTGTAAACTGGTCATCTCTGTATACCTGTCTCAAGACCCACAGGTTGATGCCTATTTATAAAACCCTCTTAGGCCTCACTCCCCCCTATCTGAGATACCTACTGCAGCCCTTATCCTCCGCATACAACACCCGTTCTGCCAGTCACATTCTGTTAAAGGTCCCCAAAGCACACAGTCGCTCCCCTTTTCAGTTCGCTGAAGCTAGCAACTGGAACGAGCTGCAACAAACACTCAAACTGGACAGTTTTATCTCCATCTCTTCAAAGACTCAATCATGGACATTCCTACTGACAGTTGTGGCTGCTTTGCGTGATGTATTGTTGTCTCTACCTTCTTGCCCTTTGTGCTGTTGTCTGTGCCCAATAATGTTTGTTACATGTTTTGTGCTGCTACCATGTTGTGCTGCTGCCATGCTATGATGTTGTCTTAGGTCTCTCTTTATGTAGTGTTGTGGTGTCTCTCTGGCCGTGATGTGTGTTTTGTCCTATATTTCTGTATTTTGTAATCCCAACCCCTGTCCCCGCAAGAGGCCTTTTGCGTTTTGATAGACAGTCATTGTAAATAAGAATTTGTTCGTAACTAACTTGCCTAGTTAAATAAAGGTTAAATACATTTTTTTTTCTTCAATGATAGGCCATAACTAACTTGTGTTTAACAGCCAATCAGTATCACTCTTAAGGTTGAAGGTCAAAGGGGATATGTAAATGAGCTGTCTTGCAGTTTGATGTGTGCCTGCATGCACAGAGTTAGTTCTTACCATGCTTCAGTTATAAAGGTAAAGGTTATAGGACTTCAGTCGCCATTGTCAATGTAATTATATCGTGCCATCACCAGCAGACTACTAATATGAGTGGCTAGTTAGCAGGCTAACGCTAACTTGAGTGAAACAACATACTTTGCTATTGTTAGCTATCAAGTTTGAGATTAGCAGCGATGCAGTCAATTACACCACCATATCTGCTGTTGCTGACTGGAAACCTTGCAGAAAACTGGCAGAAATGGAAACAAATACTGAACTTGTACTACTTAGCCAGTGGTCTAAATGACAAGCCAGAGGCTAGGACAATAGCAATTTTGCTACACTGCATTGGCGAAGACGCGCTGGAGATATACAATAAGATGGAGACCACTTATGCCGGCCCGGAAAACAAGAAACTGGCCCAGGTGATGAAAGCATTTGATAACTACCCCACCCAGGAATACTGTGTTCCAGAGACATCCGTATTGGGCACCGAAGTTCAATGAACAGGCAGTTGTTGACAAGTGTATAACCAAACTTGAGACTGTGCAGCTGTGAGTTCAGACACAGAGGATCTAATGCTAAGGGACATAATTGTGTTTAGTGTCACAGATATTGGAATAAGAGAGAAACTACTCTCCATTTCGGATTTAACCTTAGCTCAGGCCATAGATTTGTTTGTTTGCCGTGCAAAAGAAGTTTCATCAGCTAAAGCTATGTCAGCTAGCAGTAGCACGGAACAGTTTGCGCGTGCCGTGGGGGGGAAAAAAAGGGCCGCCATCTTAAGCAATCACAGGCACAGTCAGAACAAAGGCAGGCCGCGTACTTCACCGGCGCGCAGCAGACAAAGACTTGTGGGAAGTGTGGAAAAACACACAAATCAAAGGGGTGTCCTGCGTTTAATATCGAGTGTTAAAAAAATATGTCAAGAGAAATGACTTAGCAGCAGTGTGTACATCAGGGGCAGAAGTTGCTACTGTTAAAACCGAAGTCAAGGAAGTAGACATTTTGTTCATAGGTGCAGTGACACAAGCATGCAAAAAAAGATGCTGGCTGGCACACAAACTTCCATATAGGGGGACAGGCAGTCAACTTTAAGTTAGACACAGGAGCTGAAGCCAATGTGCTTCCACAAGCAATAGGAGACAAATTGCCCTAGCAATTCAAAGTGCGAGGCTGAGGCTGTACTCATAGCCTATGGAGGCACCCGCATTAAACCAAAGGGCATAGCAAGTGCACAAACAAGCCCATCTACAGTTCTGTGTTACAGATGCATCTGACACACCACTACGAGGCAGAGAGGCCTGTGTACAGCTGACACACCACCACTCGACAGAGAGGCCTGTGTGTATCTGACACACCACTATGAGGCAGAGAGGCCTGTGTGTATCTGACACACCACTTTGAGGCAGAGAGGCCTGTGTGTATCTGACACGCCACTACTACACAGAGAGGCCTGAGTGTATCTGACACACCACTACTAGACAGAGAGGCCTGTGTGCATCTGACACACCACCACTACACAGAGAGGCCTGAGTGTATCTGACACACCACCACTACACAGAGAGGCCTGTGTGCATCTGACACACCACTACTACTACACAGAGAGGCCTGAGTGTATCTGACACACCACCACTAGACAGAGAGGCCTGAGTGTATCTGACACACTACTACTAGACAGAGAGGCCTGAGTGTATCTGACACACCACCACTAGACAGAGAGGCCTGAGTGTATCTGACACACACATGCCTCTCTGTCACTACTAGACAGGTGGTGTGTGCATCTGACACACCACTACTGTCAGTAGTGGTGTATCTGACACACCACTACTAGACAGAGGCCTGAGTGTATCTGACACACTACTACTAGACAGAGAGGCCTGTGTATATTTGACACACCACTACTAGGCAGAGAGGCATTAGTGCATCTGACCCACCACTAATAGACAGAGAGGCATTAGTGCATCTGACACACCACTACTAGGCAGAAAGGCCTGTGTGCATCTGACACCCCACTACTAGGCAGAAATGCCTGTGTGCATCTGACACCCCACTACTAGGCAGAAAGGCCTGTGTGCATCTGACACACCACTACTAGACAGAGAGGCCTGAGTGTATCTGACACACCACTACTAGGCAGAGAGGCATTAGTGCATCTGACCCACCACTACTAGACAGAGAGGCATTAGTGCATCTGACACACCACTACTAGAGAGGCACAAGGTAGAGAGGCATTAGTGCATCTGACACACCACTACTAGGCAGAAAGGCCTGTGTGACACACCACTACAAGGCAGAGAGGCTGCATCTGACACACCACTACTAGTGCATCTGACACCCCACTACTAGGCAGAAAGGCCTGTGTGCATCTGACACCCCACTACTAGGCAGAGAGGCTTGTGTGCATCTGACACATCACTACTAGGCAGAGAGGCATTAGTGCATCTGACACACCACTACTAGACAGAGAGGCCTGAGTGCATCTGACACACCACTACTAGACAGAGAAGTGCCTGACACACCACCACTAGACAGAGAGGTGTGCATCTGACACACCACTACTAGGCAGAGAGGCATTAGTGCATCTGACACACCACTACTAGCAGAGAGGCATTAGTGCATCTGACACACCACTACTACTAGGTAGAGAGGCATTAGTGCATCTGACACACCACTACAAGGTAGAGAGGCATTAGCATCTGACACACCACTAAGGCCTGTGTGCTATCTGACTGACACACCACTACTAGGCAGAGAGGCAGCATCTGACACACCACTACAAGGCAGAGAGGCATTAGTGCATCTGACACACCACTACAAGGCAGAGAGGCATTAGTGCATCTGACACACCACTACTAGGCAGAGAGGCATTAGTGCATCTGACACACCACTACTAGGCAGAGAGGCATTAGTGCATCTGACACACCACTACTAGGCAGAGAGGCATTAGTGCATCTGACACACCACTACAAGGCAGAGAGGCATTAGTGCATCTGACACACCACTACAAGGCAGAGAGGCATTAGTGCATCTGACACACCACTACTGCATCTGACACACCACTTCTAGGCAGAGAGGCATTAGTGCATCTGACACACCACTACTAGGCAGAGAGGCATTAGTGCATCTGACACACCACTACTAGGCAGAGAGGCTGTGTGCATCTGTGCTGAGTGTATCTGACACACCACTACTAGACAGAGGCCTGAGTGTATCTGTAGACAGAGAGGCATCTGACACACCCACTACTGAGTGTATCTGACACACCACTACTAGACAGAGAGGCATTAGTGCATCTGACACACCACTACTAGGCAGAGAGGCATTGCATCTGACACACCACTACTAGGCAGAGAGGCATTAGTGCATCTGACACACCACTACTAGGCAGAGAGGCATTAGTGCATCTGACACACCACTACTAGGCAGAGAGAGGACACACCACTACTAGACAGAGAGGTGTGCATCTGACACACCACTACTATCTGGCAGAGAGGCCTGAGTGTATCTGGAGGCCTGAGTGTATCTGACACACTACTAGACAGAGAGGCCTAGTGTGCATCTGACACACCACCACTAGACAGAGAGGCATTAGTGCATCTGACACACCACTACTAGGCAGAGAGGCATTAGTGCATCTGACACACCACTACTAGGCAGAGAGGCCTGAGTGTATCTGACACACCACTACTAGACAGAGAGGCCTGAGTGTATCTGACACACCACTACTAGACAGAGAGGCCATTAGTGCATCTGACACACCACTACTAGGCAGAGAGGCATTAGTGCATCTGACACACCACTACTAGGCAGAGAGGCCTGTGTGCATCTGACACACCACTACTAGGCAGAGAGGCACTTAGTGCATCTGACACACCACTACTAGGCAGAGAGGCATTAGTGCATCTGACACACCACTACTAGGCAGAAAGGCCTGTGTGCATCTGACACACCACTACTAGGCAGAGAGGCCTGTGTGCATCTGACACACCTAGACAGAGGCATTAGGACACACCACTACTAGGCAGAGAGGCATTAGTGCATCTGACACACCACTACTAGGCAGAGAGGCATTAGTGCATCTGACACACCACTACTAGGGCAGAGAGGCATTGTGCATCTGACACACCACTACTAGGCAGAGAGGCCTAAATGTAGACAGAGAGGCATTAGTGCATCTGACACACCACTACTAGGCAGAGAGGCCTGTGTGCATCTGACACACCACTACTAGGCAGAGAGGCCTGTGTGCATCTGACACACCACTACTAGGCAGAGAGGCCTGTGTGCATCTGACACACTACTACTAGGCAGAGAGGCATTACTGCATCTGACACACCACTACTAGACAGAGAGGCATTAGTGCATCTGACACACCACTACTAGGCAGAGAGGCATTAGTGCATCTGACACACCACTACTAGGCAGAAAGGCCTGTGTGCATCTGACACACCACTACTAGGCAGAGAGGCATTAGTGCATCTGACACACCACTACCACCATGCTCCAAGGAAGAGCTACTCAAGCGCTATGCATCTGGGTTTGAATAACTTGGTGAGTTTCCAGGCCAGCACCACATCTACATTGATCCAAAAGTCCCTCCTGTTCAGTCCCATATGCTGTGCTCGACCGGCTGAAAGAGACATTTGGACAGTCAAGAGCAGAGGGGTGTGGTCAGCAAAGTAACCAAACCATCAGCGTGGGCGAACAGCCAGGTCATAACACAAAATAAAAATGTCTCTCTCAGTATGTGTTTGGATCCTAAGGGCCTGAACAAGGCCATACAGCGCCAACACTTCTCCATTCCTACCTCGGAGGATGTGCAATGCCAACTAGCGGGCAAGAAGAGATTCACTATCCTAGATGAGAAGGAGGCGTATTGGCAAGAATCAGCTGATCTTTGGACATTCAATACCCCATGGAGGAGGTGCCGGTTTAATCGCTTACCTTTTGGCGTAAAAAGTGCCAGCGAAGGTATTTCAGCAGATTCACTTGGAGAGTTTTGGTGACACTGATGGTGTCTGTGTAATTGCAGATGACCTGACAATTGCAGCAGCCACCGAAGAAGAGCGTGACCGCATTCTACAGCAGGCGATGGACAGAGCCATCCGTCTGAATGTGAGGTTCAATGCTGACAAGATACATGACATGGTGAGTGAAGGGAAGTACATGGAGCCCGCCATCAAGGTGACAGCAGTCACACAGACGCCCCCACCAGAAGACAGAAAAGGTTGACAGAGATTACTGGGTATGACACACGTTTCCTAACCCAGTACATCCAAGATGAAGCCACGCTCACTGCACCACTCAGAATGTTCCTCGGGAAGGACAGGACATGGCATGGCAGTGGAACCCAGAACAACAAGCAGCACTGGAGAGACTGAAGAAAGCCATCTCCCTTACGCCGCTGCTGAAACTCTTCAATCCACGGGAAGAGATACAAGCTGATGCATCCAAAGAGGGACTTGGAGCTGTTCTGATGCCAGCTGAACAGCCTATAGCCTTTGCATCCAGAGCTCTGTCTGGGGCAGAACAAAATTATGCCCAGATAAGAAAAGAACTCCTGGTAATCTTGTTTGCACTGACAACGTTTCACCAGTATGTCTATGATGTCCCGGTCAGAGTTCAATCTGCCCACAAACCACTTGAGGCTGTAATCACCAAGTCCATTGGAAAGGTGCCTGCCAATCCGTTCTTCGAAGGACGCTGCTTCAAATACAGAAATATGACATTCACATCGTCTACACCCCAGGTAAAGACATGTTGAAAGCAGACACCCTGTCCAGGGCTGTACTCCCGGACTGACACACATGAAGATTGTGACCTCAGTGACCTCCACACATCAGCCACTGGAGGGTGCTGTTATGCAGCAGCTGAGAGCAGTCACAGAGGCACACAGTGAGATGTAGCTGCTGAGGAACCTGCACAGAGATGGGTGAAGAAAAGTGCACCACTGAAAGTGCAAACCTACTGGCACATCAGAGACTCTCTTTACATTGAAGATGGACTACTCCCGGGAAACAAATGTATTATCATTCATCAAAGACTTTTAGACCTGAGGTACTTAAGAGGCTCCCCATTGCAAATCAGGGCATTCAACGCTCCTTAGCTCATGCCAGAGCTCGCATGTATTGGCCAGGCCTCGCTGAGGATGTCTGAATGACGGTCGAATCGTGCACTTCCTGTCAAGAAAAACCGCCCAGCAACCAAAAGGAACCACTCCTACCACACACAGTGCCTGACACCCCATGGCAAAAAAACGCAGTTGATATGTTTAAGTTCCAAGGACGCTCATTGCTTCTGATAGTGGACTACTACTCCAAATATCCAGAGGTGCTGAGGCTGTCGGACAAGACATCAGGTACTGTCGTAGCAAAGTTCAAAGCTGTGTTTGCTAGATATGGTATTGCAGCTGAACTGATTGCAGATCATGTCCCCTTTTCAAGTGCTGAGATGGCTCAGTTGGTGCAAAAGAGTGGGGTTTCAAAATCACTCATTCCAGTCCAGGGTTTTCCCCAGTCAAACGGAATGGCTGAGAGGGCCATTCAGTCAGTGAAAAACGTGCTGAAGTCGGCATCATAGACAGGTGTCGACCCTCACGCAGCTCTCCCGAACCTGAGAAACACACCTGTCCCGGGGTCTGCAGTACTCTCCTGCTCAGCTACTCATGGGACGTGTCCTACGCTCCAACCTACCTGGAAGTAAAGCCGCCCTTCAGCCAGTGACTCCCAAAAATGGCCAGCATGGCTTGAAATGCAGACAGCTGCAGCAGAAGACGAGCTATGACACAATGGCGTCACCGCTTCCTTCGTTTCGGGACGGAGAGAGAGAGTGCATGGAGACGGCAAAAGGATGGCAGCCAGCAACAGTGGTGAGAATCAGAGATGAACCGAGATCATGTGATATCGTCACACCCGAAGGAGGTCGCTACCGCAGAAACAGAAAGCATCTCTGACCTGACAGAACAGCCAGGTACAGAGATAAGGAAGATGTCACAATCACTGACTCTGATTCAGACCAGGAGGTCGAAGAGGCGACACAAAGAGACACAAATGAACACAGACTGAACATAACAAATGACAGAGAACCAAAACCCTCTGTCATAGAGACTCGCACCAGTCAGTGCACCGGAACCCTCTGTCATAGAGACTCACACCAGTTAGTGCACCGGAACCCTCTGTCATAGACTCACACCAGTTAGTGCATCAGAACCCTCTGTCATAGAGACTCACACCAGTCAGTGCACCGGAACCCTCTGTCATAGAGACTCACACCAGTCAGTGCACCGGAACCCTCTGTCATAGAGACTCACACCAGTCAGTGCACCGGGACCCTCTGTCATAGAGACTCACACCAGTTAGTGCACCGGAACCCTCTGTCATAGACTCACACCAGTTAGTGCATCAGAACCCTCTGTCATAGAGACTCACACCAGTCAGTGCACCGGAACCCTCTGTCATAGAGACTCACACCAGTCAGTGCACCGGAACCCTCTGTCATAGAGACTCACACCAGTCAGTGCACCGGGACCCTCTGTCATAGAGACTCACACCAGTCAGTGCACCGGAACACTCTGTCATAGAGACTCACACCAGTCAGTGCACCGGAACCCTCTGTCATAGAGACTCACACCAGTCAGTGCACCGGAACCCTCTGTCATAGAGACTCACACCAGTCAATGCACCGCAACCCTCTGTCATAGAGACTCACACCAGTCAATGCACCGCAACCCTCTGTCATAGAGACTCACACCAGTCAGTGCACCAGAGCAGCCAGGTGTACTAAACTACCAGCGAGGCTACAGGACTATGTGCTTGAGTGAGTCAGATGGAAAACCTGGTATTGTAAGTGGAACTAGACCACCCTCTACCATTGACTCTACAGCAGTATGGAAATGACTATATTCTTGTTTAAAGTTTTGTTAAAAGGTTATGGCCCCCCAATGGTGGAACAAACTCCCTCACGACGCCAGGACAGCGGAGTCAATCACCACCTTCCGGAGACACCTGAAACCCCACCTCTTTAAGGAATACCTAGGATAGAATAAAGTTATCCTTCTCACCCCCCCCCTTAAATGATTTAGATGCACTATTGTAAAGTGGCTGTTCCACTGGATGTCATTAGGTGAATTCACCAATTTGTAAGTCGCTCTGGATAAGAGCGTCTGCCAAATGACTTAAATGTAAATGTTATGTTTGCTTGTAAGATCTAACTAAGAGGGGGGGGTGTAATATATGGAGTTATACACCTTTTACTGATAGTCCATAACTCTCTTGTGCATAACAGCCAATCAGTATCACTCTTGAGGTTGAAGGTCGAGGGGATATGTAAATGAGCTGTCTTGCAGTTTGACGAGTGTCTGCATGCACAGAGTTAGTTCTTACCATGCTTCAGATATAAAGGTAAAAGTGTAGTGTACTTCAGTCCCCTTTGCCAATTGAATTATACCGTGCCATCTAGAGCACGACAGACTGAGACAGCCATGGCATATGGTTTACATCGTTTTCATGCTTATCAAACCATTCAGTGACCACTCTTGCCCTGTGTATGGGGGCATTGTTGTCCTATGGGGGCAGAGCCATGGTAGCCAAAATAATAGCATGCCCAGTATTATTTATTCATGACCCTAAGTATGATGGAATTATTATTTATTTTTTTCACCTTTATTTAACCAGGTTGGCTAGTTGAGAACAAGTTCTCATTTGCAACTGTGACCTGGCCAAGATAAAGCATTGCAGTGTGAACAGACAACAGAGAGTTACACACGGAGTAAACAATAAACAAGTCAATAACACAGTAGAAAAAAAAGAGAGTCTATATACATTGTGTGCAAAAGGCATGAGGAGGTAGGCAAATAATTACAATTTTGCAGATTAACACTGGAGTGATAAATGATCAGATGGTCATGTACAGGTAGAGATATTGGTGTGCAAAAGAGCAGAAAAGTAAATAAGTAAAAACAGTATGGGGATGAGGTAGGTAAAATTGGGTGGGCTATTTACCGATGGACTATGATGTCAATTGCTTAATTAAATCATGAACCGCACCGTGGTGGAAGCACCTACTTTCAATATACTTTATGTCTTTTACTCAAGTGTTTCCATTATTTTGTATATAAAACACAGGAAATCATGTTTTTGACTGCACTCGGCCTATAAGATGGATAGGTTAGACAACCACATTGGATACGAACATTCCATTCCAGCTCAACAATGAATATATAGCGTTCTACAATCTATGAATAAAAAATCTGAGAACAGTCATATTTACACACAAATGAAAGATACCCATCAGCAATCATTTCTGATGAAAAACACAAATGTGAAAAATTGGTAGATATTGTGCTTTGGAAATAAATTCTTCAAATATTAATTTAGTTTGGTTTATGGAATCAAATTCATCATATCAAAATGACATTGTTTCATTTTCCCTGCATCCACAGAACACATCGCGACTGTCGAGGGCCCTCCCACATCAGTAGTCCCTCCCCCTCCTCCACAATTACCTGGTACAACAGAGGCCACAGCACAAGCCCCTCCTCCTCCCCCCCCTCCTCCTCCTCCCCTTATATGCTCGACTGCACCACCTCCTCCGCCCCCACCTCCTCCAGGGGGTGGTATGCCCCCACCACCTCCGGGCGGTGGAATGCCCCCACCATTTGGGGGTATGCCTGATGGACACACTGGTAAGCTAACACGCGATAGGTCAAGATAGTCCTGTCAGTCGTGTTTCTAATGACAAAACGTTCAGATAAGTGGATCCCACTAAACAAGGACTGGCCGTTTTAGAAATGGTTTTACACAATGAAACACAACGTGTTCCTCTTCTGGACAGGTAACAGAAACAAGAAGCCCATTCAGACTAAGTACCGTATGCCTTCACTCAACTGGCAGGCCCTTAAACCCAACCAGGTGTCTGGAACCGTCTTCAATGAGCTGGATGATGAGCTCGTGCTGGGGGTGAGACCACAGTAGTCCACTAGCTATCTGCTTACAATCTGTATTCTTGTCCATCTCAATCTGTCCTCGTCTGTATGTGATTCTCTTTCTTCTCCTTCCAGTCTTTCCATCCCTTTTCTCTGTCTCAGCCGTTCTCTCGTTTCTCTTTCTTCTGTCATCCTGAAATCCTTTTGTATTTCTCCCTCTATCTGATCTGTCTCCCGTCATATGACAACATTTCCTGCCGAACCAGCGACTTGTTTAAACTGTAAATCGCACAGTTTGGACATTACCAACAGCTCCTGCATTAGTCATCCACCTCTCCACTCCATGTCCTAGGTGCTAAACATGGATGTCTTTGAGGAGCAGTTTAAGACCAAGGCCCAGACTGCCCCGGCTGACGTGGGGCCCCTGAGAGCGAAGGTGGCCCAGAAGACCCCCAGCAAAGTGTCCCTACTGGAGCCCAACAGAGCCAAGAACCTCGCCATCACCCTGCGCAAGGGAGGCATGGCCGCCTCAGACATCTGTACTTCCATAGAGACGTATGTGTCTGTTATCAAGTTATAAGAAAATGATACTACATGTAAATTGTGCGTAAGACTAGAAGCAGTACTACTATATATAGTTGAATGCATTGACTGTAAGTTGCTCTGGAGAAGAGCGGTTGGATGACCGAAATGTTAAATGTATACCTTTTTGTAGTGTGACTATGCACAGCCAGAGAGAGGAATGTATAGTTAGCTATGGTTTTACTAAGCATGTGATAGTAACTGATAAGCTTGTAACCGATGTGAAGGATCACGACACTCATAACTCACTTCTATTGTCAGTTTACAATAATCGGAAGTGTATGAACAGCAATAGTAGTTGTACAAGTAGTATGATGTAGTAGTTGTACATAACCCTGGCTTTGTCCACTTTCTCTTTCCCCTCCCCTACAGGTATAACCAGGAAGCTCTGAGCCTGGACTTCCTGGAGCTGCTGGAGCGTTTCATCCCCTCAGAGTACGAAGTCAAGCTCATCCAGAACTACGAGCGAGACGGGAGGCCCCTGGACGAGCTCCCCGAGGAGGACCGCTTTATGGTACGCTTTGGCAAGATCCCCCGCCTGCCCCAGCGCATCAGTACGCTCACCTTCATGGGCAACTTCCCAGAGAGCATCCAGCTCATCCAGCCGGTTAGTAGGAATACTGAAAACAATGTTATTTTGAGATTGTTTCAATGCTTTATCATCTAGTCGGATGCGCCAAGCTTCCCCAAAATACCAGAGATCAACATAATATGTTCCCATCTCTCCAACAGCAACTCAATGCAATCATCGCTGCCTCAATGTCAATCAAGTCCTCTAGCAAGCTGAAGAAGATCCTTGAGGTACCGTTAGGAGACTGCTCTTTTGATACGCTGCATTGATGGTACGCGGCTATATTGTTTTGTTTTGTATGATGGCACAACATAGGTGTCTAACTTTGGTATGCCTCTTCTGTTCCTAAGATCATCCTAGCCTTTGGAAACTACATGAACAGCAGCAAGAGAGGAGCAGCCTATGGGTTCCGCCTGCCGAGTCTCGACTTGGTGGGAAAGACTTTGAACATAAAGCGTACTCTATTTATCAACCAAATGTTAGAGGCTCATTTTGTGTTCCTTTTCCTACCATGAGGCACGTCGGTTTTTGTACCCCAACCTTAGTCCGGGAAGATTCACTTGGGTTAGCAGAATGTCATTTTAGCACAGCATCTAATTGATTATCTACGGTAATAGACTAAAATGGGGCTCCACCTCAGTGAGAGATCCAGAGATAACCGATTGTGACAGGCCTGCTCTGAATTAGCCACAGTGACTGAATGAATAGGACACTAAGTTGGAGCTGTGGAGGATGTCTCAACTAACAATGATTGCTGATGATAATCAATGACAGGCAGAGTTACCCAAACCATCAATTAACGTCAAAATGGATTTAATTGGAGACGAGTAACAACTTGATCATCAGGATTGGACACATTTGCTCTTGCTCACACTGTATTTCTCATTTTGATGGGGTGCTGTATCCCTTTGATTATCTGATCTCAGTTCTGTATGTGCTATCACTGACCCCTCTGACTACCACTGTCCTAAAGGGAATACAGATCTGGGATCAGGCTAACTTTTTGACTTTGTATCCTTTTTTTAACCTTTATTTAAGTAGGCAAGAACAAATTCTTATTTTCAATTGACGGCCTCGCAGTGGGTTAACTGCCTTGTTCAGGGGCAGAAAACAATGGCTCAAAAACGTGATTTCCCTGTGTTTTATATATATTTCCACTAAGAGGTTGGAATAATACTGTGAAGTTGTGGAAATTATGATAATACCTTTTAAGTTTAAGAGCTGTTTGAAAAGAGCACCTGAAATGTCAGCCTGTTTTGGTGGGATGGAGATTTGGCCTGCCTGGTGATGTCACTCTGCCAATGACAGCTAGTTTTCAGTTTTCCCCCTCCCCACTCAGACCACTCCCAGGCAGTCCTAACTAAATTCTTGCTTGAGAAATTGCTCTTTGCTAAGAAGCTATTTTTGTTTCTTTTTGACCATTTCAATTGAAGACAAGCACAGTAAGGTACTTAAGTGTTACCCAGAAATGATTTGATATTTATATAAAAACAGCTGCATTTGACCTTCAAAGTTTTGGCAACGTGGTACCTTCTTGGTTATTAGGTTTACCCATGAAATAGTTTGGAGCATATACTGTATAGCGTGTGCAACTTTCTTTCTTTTTATTCAATCTAGCTGTTAGACACCAAGTCCACAGACCGGAGACAGACTCTGCTTCACTTCATAGTGAACATCATCCAGGAGAAATACCCCGAGCTCCAAACCTTCCACAGTGAGCTGTACTTCTTGGACAAGGCTGCTCTGGTGTCCCTGGACAGCATTCTGCAGGACGTGCGTGCCCTGGAGAGGGGCATGGAGGTGACCCGGAAGGAGTTTGCCATACACGAAGACAACGCTGTGTTGCAGGAGTTCCTCACCAGCAATAATGACCTGCTGGACTCTGTAGTAGGAGATGGCAAGACAGCCCAGGTCAAATCTCCCTACTAAATATATATATATATATAAAATTGACAATCAGTGGCAAAATGTAAAGCCTAATATATCAATCAAATGTATTTATAAAGTCCTTTTTACATCAGCCGATGTCACAAAGTGCTGTACAGAAACCCAGTCTAAAACCCCAGACAGCAAGCCATGCAGATGTAGAAGCACAGTGGCTAGGAAAAACTCTTGAGAGAGGCAGGAACCTAGGAAGAAACCTAGAGAGGAACCAGGCTCTGAGGGGTGGCCTGTCCTCTTCTGGCTGTGCTGGGTGGAGATTATAACAGAACATGGCCAAGATGTTCAAACGTTCATAGATGACCAGCAGGGTCAAATAATAATAATCACTGTGGCTAACCTAGTAACAGTTGTATTGCACTATACTAAATTAATTTAGGAGAGGCTAATAATATTTGTAAAACAGTACTGCTACAGAAAGCAATGAGGTACAGTGTAATGGAGGTATGATCATATTTCTTTCCCCTCTCATTTTAGGATGTGTATGAATCAGCAGTGGAGTACTTTGGAGAGAACCCTAAAACCACACCTCCCTCCATGTTCTTCCCTGTCTTTGTTAGGTTCATCAAGGCCTATAAGGTTAGTCACCACGTTGACTGATTACGTTGTTCATTGACTCAATTCATTCGATCATTCATACAGTACTTATACCAGCCGACTATTAAAACGTAAGTACGTTAATGTGTCAACAGAGACGAGCTGAGCTCTTTGCCACACATCAAACAGTAACTGTTGCATTAATGTGACAGTGTTCCATACATAAATGATTACAAATGTCTTTATAACACCCCCCCCCACCCGGCAGCAAGCAGAGCAGGAGAATGAGCAGAGGAAAAAGCAGGATGTGTTGTCCAGTGAATGGAAAACTGGGCCACTGTCAACCTCGCCGAAGCCTGAAACATCCCAGAAGGTAGTCCGTGACACATTACCAACCACGTAGGAGCCATAAGACACAGGGAGAGTTGACTCACTCCACTTACCTTCAACACGTGTATAATTTAGACCCCAATGTTTTTTGCCTGCCCTTTGACCCCCCCGACCCCCCACTGCAGGTACCCATGATGCCCCAGATGGATCTGATAGCGGAGCTGAAGAGGCGGCAGGTGACCCCCCTGGTTCGGGAGGGCAAGGATGGAGCCATCGAGGACATCATCACAGGTGGGCCTGGTGGAGTCAGGGATAAATGGGTCGAGGTGTGTGTGTGTGTGTGTGTGTGTGTGTGTGTGTGTGTGTGTGTGTGTGTGTGTGTGTATATACATGTATACACACACACACTACCGTTCAAAAGTTTGGGCTCACTTGGAAATGTCCTTGTTTTTGAAAGAAAAGTACAAATTGATCAGAAATACAGTGTAGACATTGTTAATGTTGTAAATGACTACTATAGCTGGAAATTGCAGATTTTTTTAATGGAATATCTACATAGGCATATAGAGGCACATTGTCAGCAACCACCACTCCTGTGTTCCAATGGAACGTTGTGTTAGCTAATCCAAGTTTATAATTTTAAAAGGCTAATTGATCATTAGAAAACCCTTTTGCAATTATGTTAGCACAGCTGAAAACTGTTGTTCTGATTAAAGAAGCAATTAAACGGGCCTTCTTTAGTCAAGTTGAGTATCTGGAGCATCAGCATTTGTGGGTTCGATTACAGGCTCAAAATGGCCAGAAACAAATAACTTTCTTCTGAAACTCGTCAGTCTATTCTTGTTCTGAGAAATGAAGGCTATTCCATGCTAGAAATTGCCAAGAAACTGAAGATCTCGTACAACACTGTGTACTACTCCCTTCACAGAACAGTACAAACGGGCTCTAACCAGAATAGAAAGAGTAGTGGGAGGATGCACAACTGAGCACAACTGATATGCACAACTGAGCAAGAGGACAAGTACATCAGAGTGTTTAGTTTGAGAAACAGACACCTCACAAGTCCTCAACTGGCAGCTTCATTAAATAGTACCCGCGAAAGACCAGTCTCAACGTCAACAGTGAAGAGGCAACTCCGGGATGCTGGCCTTCTAGGCAGAGTTGCAAAGACAAAGCCATATCTCAGACTGGCCAATAAAAATAAAAGATTAAGATGGGCAAAAGAACAGACACTGGACAGAGATATGGCTTTTTCTTTGCAACTCTGCCTAGAAGGCCAACAGTTTTCTGCTGTGCTCACATAATTGCAAAAGTGTTTTCTAATGATCAATTAGCCTTTTAAAATGATCAACTTGGATTAGCTAACACAACGTGCCATTGGAACACAGGAGGGATGGTTCCTGATAACGCTTTTCTGTAGCCTTTTCCCATCTCCACAAATACATCATATAACTAACTGTCGCCATGCAATATCCACCGCCACCTACATTATCCTGTTGCATCTGTCACATCCACATTCATCTTCTCCCTTCATTCCTTTTTTCATGTCATTCCCACTCATTCCCCTGTGCATATCTCTCCTCCCCCTTGGTTATGTCTTTACCGTCGCCCTCTTCTCCCTTTATCGCTCTCTCTTTCTTTCTCTCTCTCTCCCTCTCTCTCTCTCTCTCTCTCTCTCTCTCTCTCTCTCTCTCTCTCTCTCTCTCTCTCTCTCTCTCTCTCTCTCTCTCTTCTCTCTCTCTCTCTCTCTCTCTGGGGTTTTCAGCTT
This sequence comes from Oncorhynchus masou masou, assembly GCF_036934945.1. Classification (NCBI taxonomy): domain Eukaryota; kingdom Metazoa; phylum Chordata; class Actinopteri; order Salmoniformes; family Salmonidae; genus Oncorhynchus; species Oncorhynchus masou. The sequence goes on along the minus strand of NC_088242.1, from coordinate 37,643,988 downwards.
TGAAGGCTGTGCCCTTCACGGCTCGCTCTGGCAAGCGCACCTCTCGCCTCTTCTGCGACTCTGGCTTCAGTGATGACAGCCCTACATAGTCCCCTCAGAACTGTATAGATCTGTCTTTCGCTTTCTCTCTGTCTCCGGAGATGTCTGTGTCTCCTATGCACACCACGAGAGTGTAGCACCATGTGCCTCTGTCCTCTTGATGCAGCTGTCTTTGTTAGCGTGGCGGTGTCACTACAAAAGCCTGTTTAGGACCAGACTTGTTCCGTGTTGTGGTCTCACAGTGCTGTTGTTACCCATCACTATCCTTGCTAGACCTGAGGAACCAGCCATACAGACGGACAGACGGGTCCCGAGTCAGCGCCAAGTGGAAGCCCAGACAGAAGCTCCAAGTCTCCTCCGACATCTTCCTGTGAAACACTACACACACACACTTGCTGACACACACTTGTGCGCACACACACACACACACACACTCCATTCAAAGCATCACCCTCATTTAAATTCATTGACATAGAGCGCACACAAACTTGAAATAAGTCCCCAAGGCTTAGCCCAGCATGGCAGGTGATTGGTTCTACCTGTGGTTCTACCCACAGCAAACCTCCACCCTCTAAGTAGAGCTTTAGGAATATTAGACTGTGAGGTGCTGTCTCCTAATACCTCTCTGATCCACAACAAACACCTACAGTAAATACACTATATTCCTCATCATAAACTGGGTGATTCGAGCCCTGACTGCTGGCTGGCTGAAAGGCGTGGTATATCAGACCGTATACGACGGGTATGGCAAAACATTGATTTGCACTGCTCTGATTACGTTGGTAACCAGTTTCTAATATCAATAAGGCACCTCGGGGGTTTGTGATATGGCCAATATACCACGGGCTAAGGGCTGTGTTCTAGCACTTTGTGTTGCGTCGTGCCAATGAACAGCCCTTGGCCGTGGTATATTGGCCATATACCATAACTGCGCAGGCTTTTACTGAAGTAAACACTTCCTACTTCTACATAATGTTAGTGGAGTAAGGGCTTGGCCATGGATGGACTTTATAGTTCAACGGAATGATTTAAACCCTCATTCTCTACAATCCTCATTTGAGCTTTAGGCCCCGTGTATGGGAGGTTCAGCACTGGGACAGTGTACATTAAGTAACAATCAGTGAAAGCTAGCAAGACTCTACATTTTGTCTTTCATAGTGAATAGTTTGTTCTATTTGTGGTACTCGGATGGCTGCAGATTGTCAAACCCCAATAACTGCTGTATCTGGTGTAAAGGTATATTGACCTGTCTGTCTGTCTGTCTGTCTGTCTGTCTGTCTGTCTGTCTGTCTGTCTGTCTGTCCTAGGACAAGTAGGTTTACGACAGCTCAGAATGAAGCTTAGAACATGATTTGTATTATATTCAAAATATTTGAATGGATAACCCTCTCTTTGGTTCACTATTTTGGGTTTGAACTAATAAATATTTTATACTGTGATTGTCTGCTACTTTATAACACCAGAAGTCATGAAACATGAAATTGGTTTGGAGTTCATTTCAGACCCAGAATGAATTTGAATCAAATCCTTTCTTGTATAAGAGGTTCACTTTTATTGTCACAAAAACACAACAGAGAGGTACAAAAGCAGCAGTCTTTGTTAAGTACCATAGTTGATCATCTTCTCACAAAAAGCAGCAACAGTTCTTTCAGTATGTAGAATTGGCGTAGCATTTGCACTGTTAGTTGGTCTTTAGCATACCGTATTGCTGTGTCATTCTTCTTCAGCACTCATAAACAACACTTCTCTCACACGCACAGCGAGAATCACTCTCAGAATAACGGAAGAGTCGTTGCTCTACGATGTTTTCAGATCTTTTTCTTAACATCAACGTTGACAGTGACATTTGTTTTGACTGACACTGTTGCACATGATACAAAATCTATGATCCTGCGCCATGTTTAATCTAATATACACTTACAGTTATACACAGAGGAGAGGTATTGACAGAAGTAACAGAACCTTTTGTTGACCCAGCGTGCAAATTCCAGGAATGTACAGTATGTGCATGCTGTTTGGATTACGTTTCTCTCAACAACAACAACAACAACAACAAAAAGAAATTCACATAAATCCATATAAGTAACATCTTCTCGGTCAATTTACATGATTTTTAACACCCACAGACTACTTTAAACGACCACACATTCATCGAGAAACCATATTGTACGTACGATATTGTTTACTTTTGATTAGGATAGAGGAAGACAGTTGTGGGTAGTCACCAGTGACTACTTGTAAAGAGGGATGAGGAAATGTGCTCTGGGTCTCTTTATATCTTTCGTTCCCTCTATCCGTGCAAGCTGAGTGTAGTGCTGCTTTAAGTAGTTCACAACCCTTTGTCATTGATTTCTATTGTTTCCCAAACAAGCCTCCCACAGGTTTCAGATTTTTCACAAATGTCACTGCATGTGTTCTTTGTATCCTGCCATGAACCATATTAGTCTATGACAAGATATGATACAAACAATTTGCTCAATGGCCTAAGTAAGTACTAAGGAACCAAAATGATGGCAATAGAAAACAAAAAACACACACAAATTAATTTACAGAATACATTTCTAAAATGTGGTTATGAATCCTCTTTTCAAGTATAAAAATACAGTCTTGATAATATAAAACATAGATGAAGATTGAATTATGTACATGATATAATCACTGCAAACAATAACTATAGGGTAGTATACTATTTTCTCACAATACAGTATATCTCTTATATGATTTTGATTATTCTGAGGTTAATTGCGTGGTCTTTATTTTCACATTAGCTCTTATTTCTATATTTAAAATGAATAATACATTATATTAATGTCTAGGATTTACCAAGGGTGATGTTTTATCTCCAGTTATGTATATTTTTTGTGCCAGTGGTATATATTTGTGCAGAGAGAGCTTCCATGGCAATATTTTTACACTTTTCTCCAGCAGTTTCAGACAGCACATAACCCTTCTGTGGGATTATGTGACTTGCATTTAGTGGCATGGTAAAAAAAAAAAAAAAATTGTAACGCATAAAATCTTGGGATGCAAATCTTCATTTTGCTGTGGCAATGGTGGCTAATGTACAAAACGGTGAGAATGAGTCCAGAGCCTTTCACATTATGGATAGAGTACTCGTGTTTAATGTGGGATTTTAGGATCGTTATGTGTTCAATTTGCAACATTTGGTGTCAGAAGTGGGATCTTGTGCTGAATCTTGCTGTCCACCATTTTCCCTTCAGTGTTTATCCCAGTACTCATACTGACCATGATAGCAGAGGATCTGGAAGAAGAGAGAACATTGCTCACATGATCTCTATCGAACTCCTACCCTAACCTACTGCAATAGGGTGTCTGGGAAAAGTCTGCAGTCTGCAGCTTTTTCTGTTGCATTCTCATTTTTTTAAAGGGGTTTAATAGTGTTTTAAGATCACATTTGTTTTCCCTGTTCTTTGGTGACGCCTTCCAGATAGAGACAGACCAGGGTCAAGCTACGGTCTTGGTCATTGGCTATCTTACATCTATGTGGTCACATGGGGTGCTACTGTATGCTTCAGCCAGTGCAGCGCATTTCCCCTGACTGGCCACAGGGGTATGCTGTGTTTGGTGTATCAGCCCGACAGTCTTCCCGCTCCTGTCAAAGATCTGAGCCATGTGGCTGTCGCTAAGCAGAGCATAGGCAAAACTGGGGAAGCGATGCTGTGATCAGTACTGCACTGCTGTCAGGACTTGAGGACGGGCTACCTGTCCCGATGCATCTTCTCAGTGGATAGGAGAGGAAGGGGAGTTGGGAGAGGAGAGGGAAGGGAGAGGTGAAGCAATACAGATTGAGATTTCAGAGGGAGAGAGGAAGAGAAGGATAGGAAAAGGAGTAGGTAATGGAGGAGCTATACTCGACAGTATAATAGGATAATAGGTGTCCTCAAGTTATATGACCTTTATAAGTGAAGGCTGAACTCTGCTTTTACCCTGGTTAACCCTAGGCATACTTTCTTGCTCTGTGATTGCTCAATTATGTTTTTTGTTTGTACTTTTGCCCTCGGCTGCTGGCTCATTTGGACACATTCGGGGCTAAAAACCCAAAGCTACTATTGGCTGTTAGGATCAACCCAAACAATCCTCACCCCTGAAACAACACACATTTTCAATGAATTGGTAATGTCTGAAACAGTTAAGATGCTTTCTTTGTCCAAACGGTGGGCTGCCTCCCAGACTAAATGAATGGAAATGAATTATCCTCCCATCACTTTGCACCTACAGGGGCTTCTCCATAAGAGCCTCGGAGACCCAAACAAACAAACTCAAGGAGGGAAAAGCCAGCACTGAGCCTCTCTCGCTGACACATTTGGACACAACATCAAGCTCAATTTGATGCCACTGCTAATGAATTGCCTTGGCCTTTAGCGAACAAGAGATTTCCTCCTCCGATTAGATGTCTAAGGGCCCCCACACCGCTGCCACAGTGGTTTACACATCCAACCGTTCAACGGGGCAAAAGGGTTAAGGGGAGAAACAAGACAAAAGCCTGAGATTAACGACGCAGACTTCCTATTAAGCCAAGAGCATAGACAAAGGGAGGTAGGAGAGGAGAAGAGAGGAGAGGCGTGCCTTTAAGGATGCCAAGAGAGCTGGTTGCACTGATGTAGATTTAGATCAATGTCATCTATATTCTGGCTCTATTCTCCTCATGATAGATGGGGCTGGGATGTGTCCTTGGGAGGCCTACTGCTCAAAGTGAGATAGACTGGGTGGGATGAAGAGCAGTAGAAGTCTACACTAGCTTTGGTCTACATGGGGCATGGAGGTTATAGATATGTACATTCAGTTCATTCAATGTGGGGAGAGGAAGGAGCCATTTGTAATTATGGAAGGAGCACTAGGGGCAAGCAGTGCAGCCTGGCCTCAGAGCCGCAGAGCCACCCACAATAACATCTGCTAAATATGTGTATGCGACCAATAACATTTGATTTGATCTGAATATGCTATACACATTTCCGAGCCCCTCTCAAGACATAGGATCTGTACTAATGGTCTAGTTACGGTAGACAGAAACGGACGTAGGGAGGTTGGTCGGGTAGGATGGACGGGCGTATTCCGTGGCAGACTAGCAATTCAAAGGCTGCATGTTCGAGTCGCCCCGGAGACAACTGTAGCATTTGCGCTAACCCTTCCTCAAACCCTAATTCGAACCTTAACCCTTTTCACCGAACCCGGTCGTACAATTCGTATGGTATTGTACGAGTAAGACGTACTACACGACCTCTAATTTTGACTTGAGGGACACCGGTATATCTGTATTTCTTGGAGCCTGTGTCACAACATGTCCTTTACACAGACATGAACAGACAGGTGCAGAAGATTGAGGGATCCTCCCACTTTCTGCCATCCCACGAGGTCCTCCATTCCACAGATAAATCACATTCATATTGGATCATTAAAAAAGGATTCATGCCAAAATCATCCATTCAGGGTCCAAACAAAAAGTCCACCTATTCAGGAGAGATATAAAGGACAACACCTGGTCATCGCCTGTTGTCATTCCTTCTGGACAGGTTTTGGAACAGTGAATGTAGCACCGTGTTGAGACAATGTCCACACAATGTCCTCAGGCACTGGGCTAAGATATCAAATAGCAGAATACCAACTAAGCCTTTTTAAAATCAGATAACCCCAAGGCATTCACATGTTGTGCACACACAAACTTCACTTTTGTTGACGTTAACAATTTTTCAGCTCGTGCACATTTTCCCCTCAGGATAAAATGGTAGGGTCTTGGTTAAATCCTATTGGTTCAAAAATGACCTCATTGGTTCATGTCTGAAGCAGTCCTGTATTGTTGAAAGAGTTAACCTAACATGATGCATCACAGTACACAAAATAGCCTACCCATGGGGTTTTATTTTACCCACACTGTACATACAGGTCACACAGATGCATGTATGTCCAATATATTCAACTGACTCCAACATACAGTATATTAATTCATATTATTTGCATATGTTAAACATATAGATTAAATTGAACAGGTCCTTTGTTTGGTTGATCACAGACAGTTTATCACATTTTACTGACCCAATTGCCTAGATATATATTACTGTATTTACTGTATGCTACAAACATCAGGTCAGACATTTAATAAAATACATCATCTGCATCATAAGAGGACTCACTCTTGCCATGAGCGTAATCTGCACACACAAAAATCTGCACAGTGTAATGACCCTAATAAACAGCATCCGCAGACTCCGAGGGCATATTTGACATCATGACAAAATGGAGATAGGGAAGGAAGGTACACTTGGAGGCATACGCAATCTCACACAATTGAGTGGTTTCCAGCAAACAGCATAAATAGCAGCCTGGTCTCATAGGCTAGATTTAACATAGTAAATATAAATTCGGGACCATTAAATTAGTATGATATGTTACATTTAGGATGGTTACATAAGACAGAAGGTGACGTTTAAGGCAAAAACGAAAGGAGGGTGGTTGGTCGGGGTGGAAGGGTGAGTGTTTAACGCAAATGTCTAGCAACCCAAAGGCTGTGTGTTTGAATCTCATCACGGACAACTTTAGCATTTTAACTAATTAGCAGCTTTGCAACAACTTACCATGTTAGCTAACCCTTCCCCTTACCCTAACCCTTTAACCTAACCTTAACCCCAACTTTAACTCTTAACCCTAGCTAACGTTAGCCAGTTAACTAACGTTAATGTTAGTCACCTAGCTAACATTAGCAGCAACAAATTGGAATTCGTAACATAGCCTACATTTTGTAAATTCGTAACATATTGTACATTTAGCAATTTTGTTAAATATCATATGAAATGGTTGAAGGACATCCACAAATAAATACATGCCAACTTTTTACTTTTTAGATTTGCATGTATTGTTAGATATTACTGCACTGTTGGATCTAGGAAAATAAGCATTTCGCTACACCCACAATAACATCTGCTAAAAATGCGTAGCCAACCAATTTGATTTGATTTGATTTCCTGTACGAAATCGCAACATATCATAATAAATGGAGTTCTCGGATTTATGTACAGAGTAATACGAAATGCTCTGAGACCAGGTTGGAAATAGACATGAATACTAATGCTTGGTGTGTATTCCTCCACTGTCAAATAAAGGTTAACATGTTAGCCATGTGCTAACTACTGTATTCACTAATGGGCATTGTTGTGAAGCGCATTGACCTCTCTGGGAGGTCATCTTCTGCACTTTTATGATACTTTTGTGTTTTTTTTACACGGATTCCAAGTGGTTTCTGACTCCTTTCACTTTCACCCCAAAGAGTGAAGTATGGTTTTTATTCTGGTGCAAACCTTGTGCTTCACCAAAATGGATGTGGTTACAGCTTTGGTGGTGGATGAGATTAATTTGCCCCACACAAGGTAAAAACCTTTCAGATCTGATCAAGATGAATGTAGAAGAGCATCAATCCAGCCATCCGAAGCGAGTTGAACCATGGCAACATTTTGGGGCTCTTTTTCAGTCCAACGGATAGTCTTTTCAACTCGAATAGCCTGTGAATAGACCCCCTAAGCCTAAAGAGCACCACATGGGGCCTGTTTCTTAGAGTTCAAATGAGGTGGCCTCTATCTTAGTTAGCTAATGGAGTGTGGATTATCCCCGTTAGGGTAATGAGAGGATTGGGTTGACTGGCTCAGAACAGGTGCTAGCTGGAACGGAGTGGCTTTCTTTGTTATCTCTCCCTGACTTTGAGAGCTGCCAGAAGGTCATTTGGGAGGGACAGTTTGGGCTGAGGTGGGATAGGGCTATTCAGATCAGCCTACTGAGTTGGAGTGCCTGCTGAACCACGTAAGACTGCTGCTTCAGAGAGGAGGGAGGAGGGCTTCAGTCAGAGTCAAACGTTTTGGACACACCTACTCATTCAAGGGTTTTTCTTTATTTTTTACTATTTTCTACACTGTAGAATAAAAGTGAAGACATCAAAACTATGCAATAACACATACGTAATCATGTAGTAACCCAAAAAGTGGTCAACAAATTCTTCAAAGTAGCCACCCTTTGCCTTGGTGACTGCTTTGCACACTCTTGGCATTCTCTCAACCAGCTTCACCTGATGGAATGCTATTCCAACAGTCTTGAAGGAGTTCCCACATATGCTGAGCACTTGTTGGCTGCTTTTCCTTCACTCTGCATTTCAACTCATCCCAAACCCTCTCAACTGGGTTTAGGTTGGGTGATTGTGGAGGCCAGGTCATCTGATGCAACACTCCATCACTCTCCTTCTTGGTCAAATAGCTCTTACAAAGCCTGAAGATGTGTTGGGTCATTGTCCTGTTGAAAAACCAATGATAGTCCCGCTAAGCGGAAACCAGATGGGATGGCGTATCGCTGCAGAATGCTGTGGTAGCCATGCTGGTTAAGTGTGCCTTGAATCCTAAATAAATCACAGATAGTATCACCATCACACCTCCTCCTTCATGCTTCACAGTGGGAACCACACATGTGGAGATCATCTGTTCACCTACTCTGTGTCTCACAAAGACAGTTGGAACCAAAAATCTCAAATTTGGACCAAAGGACATATTTTCACCGATCAAATGTCCATTGCTCGTGTTTCTTGGCCCAAGCAAGTCTCTTCTTATTATTGGTGTCCTTTAGTAGTGGTTTCTTTGCAGCAATTCAACCATGAAGACCTGATTCACGCAGTCTCCTCTGCACAATTGATGTTGAGATGTGTCTGTTACTTGAACTCTGTGAAGCATTTATTTGGGCTGCAATTTCTGAGGCTGATAACACTAATGAACTGTATCCTCTGCAACAGAGGTAACTCTGGGTCTTCCTTTCCTGTGGCGGTCCGCGTGAGAGCTAGCCTCATCATAGCTCTTGATGGTTTTTGCGACTGCACTTGAAGAAATTGTCAAATTTCTTGAGATGTTCCGCATTAACTGACCTTCATGTCTTAAAGTAATGATGGACTGTCGTTTCTCTTTGCTTACTTGAGCTGTTCTTGCCATAATATGGACTTGGTCTTTAACCAAATAGGGCTATCTTCTGTATACCACCCCTACCTTGTCACTACACAAATGACTGGCTCAAACACATTAAGAAGGAAAGAAATTCCACAAGTGAACTTTTAACAAGGCACATGTGTTAATTGAAATGCATTCCAGGTGACTACCTCATGAAGTTGGTTGAGAGAATGCCAAGAGTGTGCAAAGCTGTCATCAATGCAAAGTATGGCCACTTAGAAGAATCTCAAATATAAAATATTTATTTGTTTAATACTTTTTCAGTTACCACATGATTCCATGTGTTATGTCATGTAGAAAATAGTACAAATAAAGAAAATCCTTGGAATGAGTATGACTTTTCCATCGCCTGACCCTCTCACTTTTGGACTGTGGTTTCAATGACTCAGCTGGAGACAGAATGATTCAGCGGTTCAAATAAAGGAAGCCGAGTCAGACAGCCGTGGTACTGTAGGATCATCATCTGCTCGGTGAAAAGTCAGGGGTTCGGCATTGAGATGTTCAACTATTCCATGGCATAATCGAGAAGTGCAGTTTGGGTGCCATTTAGCTTGTTAAGTGCACAATACCTCCATGATCTTACCCTCCTCAGAAACATCAATGCCAGCCAATGGGATAATAGAGCCCGCTCTGTACACAATCCATGTTGGATCCAACCACAGCTCAAAGTCAAATAATATAACAACCAACATTGGTGATTTCTGATGAGCCTAATCCTTTTCGCGTCACCTTACATTCCCACTGATAACATATTGTATCCCAGTATAGTCCCGAAAGAACCCAGTAGTTGCCCAGACAGCTGTGAGACGGGGAAGTTGTCAAGGTCAAAGGCCACCAGAGCTGTTCTGAAGAGGGCTACTCCCCTGAGGGGCATTCTAGAAGTGGAATACTTGCTGCTGGCCCTGGATCTTGGGGAAGTCCTCTCTCTGCTTCCTGGTCTTGGGCCTCTCCAGGCTGCCTTGCTGGAGGTTCTTCAGTCTAGCCGCTACAGTTGACTGGGGTCCCTTGGATCCCCCTGGTGAGTTGCTTGCATTCTACGGAAGGACAATGAGCATGAGGAAGGTTATGGTCATATCTGAGATGACATTTTGGCTAGAGCCCTGAGCAGTGCACAATATAGGAAATAGCATTCCATTTTGGGTGCTGATCCGTTTTGGGCAGTTTTGTGTTTTGAAAGCTGGTCCAAATCCAGCAGATCAATTCTGTTAACCTGAAAATGGCTGTACCACCTCTGTTTTTGACAGCTTCCCTCCTAGTGCGATGTGTCTTGTTTTGATCTGGGAGCGATAAAATGAGACCCTTTACAGAGATAAATGTGTCATTCGAGCAGTAAGAGAGTTCTGACATTTGCCTTAGTCTGTCAGCAAACCTTGAATTGAAATATGTTATTCCACCGTAACACACTCCATGCAGTCTGCATGTAATTCCAATATGCACGCCAGAAGTGTAGGACTGTCAGTCCTCGTAACAGTTAGTTTGTTAGAGAATTAGAGCACAGCTTAGTTAGAATACTGAATGCAGATCAGAATGTAGAATGCAGTCAGTGGAACTAGCAGGGGGGGGATAGTCGTTAGCGAAGTGAGACAGGGGAGTTAGATTGAATGGAATTAGACAGTATAGGTTTGGTAGTCGAATCCAACAAAGATAAGCACTATGTCGTGTTTTCAGCCCAGAGAACTTCTGCATCAGGCAGAATTAGAGGAGACGGAAGGATCAACAGGCAGGTTAGTGGCCCTCTAAGAAACAAGTGCAGTGGAACAGCAGTGACTGAAGCAAGGGGAAGAGGACAGGAGACAGTAGGGCCGCAGGCACTGCAAAAAAAGTGGGCATTTTGGGGGGGGCTTAAGGTTTACCTTTCTTCCCGGGAAGCCTGAGGCGCAAGGAAGGGTACGGGCTGCAGGGGTAGGCCTCGGTAGCGTGCTGGGCAGTGAGTGGGGAGGGGACACTTTGACAGTGGTTCGCTGAAATATCTGTCAAGTGGTGTTTGGCGGAAGGTGAGTGGTGTCGTGTGGGGAAAGGGTCGCAGAGACAACATTATCACATTGCTAAGGCACACCGAACATCGACTGCAACGGACAAAATACACACCGCATGTCACATTCTTATACATTTTGTATGCAGCTACTCGAGGTATACAATTTAGCACCAGTGTAACACGCTGTAAATTACATCAGGGAACAAAAAGGACGCCTACCTCGAGTTCAGCAATGATCCTCTCTTCGTCGTCCTCATCTTTAATCGCTGAGGCGGCGATGACGGGGGGAGTGGAGGTGGGGCGGGGGGTGTCAGACGGCGTCCTTCTCAGCTTGACCAGAGTCTTCGGAGCCTCTCCGTCTTCTGGCTCCAGCTTCTTACAAAAACAAAGCAGGGTTGGCAACATGTCTTCAATATGTGACAGGTCTTTAGAACATCCATGCATCCAAATCGCCTATCTCAAAGTATCTTCATAAACAGTCATGTATACTTTTGTGCTTTGCAGTTATTTCTTGCTCAGCCATCTCTCTCTTACTGTACCTTCTTGGTGGTGACGATCACTTCTCCAGTGCTGTTGGTGGTGAGCCCATGGGCTGATGGGAAGCTGCGGCGAGGAGGGGGTGGAGGCGGAGACTTAGAGGGTTTCTCAGTGCGATACCTGGTAACAGTCAGCTCTGCTAAACACACAATAATATATCTTTATTGGGCAGCTCAGTCATAACTAAAACACAAATAATATAATGTGCATGTCGTATTCAGTCTCACCAGATCCGCAACGTGAGCCCCCCTCCAGCTTCTGGGCAGTGACCTGCACCATGTTGGGCTGGTGCTCAGTACTGGTAGTGGTGTTTGTGCTAGTGGTGGTGGAGGTGGTGGTGGAGGTGGTGGTGGAGGTAGTGATGGGGGTGGTAAACTGTGGTTTGGGGTGGGGTTTGGGGGGCACAGCAGGCTTGTTGATCTGCCTGGCAGCAAAGTCTAGGTCTGGGATGGCCTTCATCAGCTCAGCCTGTGTCTCCTCCAGCAGACGGTTGATGTCCTGGGCACTAAACTGGGTCAGACTAGCTCGCTTCTCCTCCCAGTCCCGCTCCGCAGCCTATACAAACACATATTTGTCGACCCAAATACTGTATATTGGAAATATATTGCAGAAATGTCCACGGATATACTGTACATGATAGGGAAAATTTGTCAGATCAGAACATCTATACATTTCCAGGGAAATTGTCACACTGGTAAAGGTACCGATTCCCCAGTAAAAATGTACATTTAGCATTGTGAGGGGGATGGTATAGAATGTAAAAATACAGGAGCGGTTTTCCGTACCAGTCTGACCTCCGCTGACACTGATTTGCCAGCACCGCGGCGGCTCGGCAGCTCGTCCAGGACCCGGCTTCTGTAGCTGGCTGTAGGGTGGGGGTCCTGCTCAGTTCCCGAAGCATCTGGGTCACTGCCTGATACGGGCATCCAGTTGGCAAGGCTGGCACTGCCACCCAGGTCATTGAGGCTGAGCGGTGGACTGGTCAGTATGTCAAGGTCCAAAGTCTTTCCTGTGTGCTCCTTTCGCTTGGCTGACTGGCTGGAGATGTCATTCTGGCCTTTCCACAGGCCCTCTGTCACTTTTCTGTACATACAGGTGGCATACAATACACTAACAACACACAGCAGTATCAGGGCCCTATTGCATCTATTCTGGTGACCAGGTTTCCGGGATCAGTCAAAAAAAACTTTTTTTTTTTAATTAATCTGTTCCAAAATGATTTTTATATGAACATGCTTTCTCGTTGTATTGAAAGAGTATCATTTTTACTTATCTTGAAAAACAAGTCACCAGTTGAATGGGTCCCTCGTAACAACCGGTTATAACAATTGAACAACAACGTAACAACAAGGTGTATATGGCGTCTACTGGGTTGTGTTGTGTTAAACTATACCTGCGTAGCGTGGTCAGTGTGTCGGTCATGGTGTTACAGCGTTTCAGCAGTGCGTCCAGTCTGTGTGGCTCCTCCTTCAGGAACTTCACAGCCTCCACTTCCACCCTCAACACCACTCGCATCTTACTCTGCAGACTGGGGAACTGGTCTGGAGGGAGGGACGGAGGGAGAAATAAGCGTAATTAAATCAATGAGAGAGGGAAGGAGCGAGGGAAGGAGAGAGGGAAGGAGGATATATCCAAGCTTGTTTGTAAAACAGTCATGCAGCGTCTTTGTGTCTCTTGTCATGCTCTCTACTGGGGCTCGCTGTACTCTCTGCCCCCTGTGGGGTCATTTAGGATGCACAACAAAAATCAGTTGTTTTAAACAAGCATCTCGTTCGAACTGTTTGGTTTTTAGCTATGATGCTACACGTGAACATCTGCATGTGCGAGCACATCTTTCTTAATCAGACACTCCTATTATGGACGTTCACCTGCTTAATCCCTGACACCATTGACACGATGTGACAGATTGCAATTATCTAGAAAGGTAATTACACGAGGGGTCAATTTTATTCCATCCAAACGTAGCAGGTCTTCACACAGCTAATTGCCTCAATGTTGCATCTTCCTGTATCGTTATCCCACATATACTACAGTACATATACTACAGTACCCATATACTACAGTACATATACTACAGTACCCATATACTACAGTACATATACTACAGTACCAGACAAAAGTTTTGACACACCTACTCATTCAAGGGTTTTTCTTTATTGTCACTATTTTCTACATTGTAGAATAATAGTGAAGACATCAAACCTATGAAATAACACATATGGGAATCAAGTAGTAACCGAAAAAGTGCTAAACAAATCAAAACAGAATTTATATTTGAGGTTCTTCAAAGTAGCCACCCTTTGCCTTGATGACAGCTTTGCACAATCTTGGCATTCTAACAACCAGCTTTGTGAGGAATGCTTTTCCAACAGTCTTGAAGGAGTTCCCACATATGCTGAGCAATTGTTGTCTGCTTTTCCTTCACTCTGCATTCCAACTCATCCTAAACCATCTCAATTGTGTTGAGGTCGGGTGATTGTGGAGGCCAGGTCATCTGATGCAGCACTCCATCACTATCCTTTTTGGTCAAACAGCCCTTACACAGCCTGGACGTGTGTTGGGTCATTGTCCTGTTGAAAAACCAATGATAGTCCTGCTAAGTGCAAACCAGATGGGATGGAGTATCGCTGCAGAATGCTGTGGTAGCCATGCTGGTTAAGCGTGCCTTGAATTCTAAATAAATCACAGATAGTGTCACCATCACACCTCCTCCTTCATGCTTCACGGTGGGAACCACACATGTGGCGATCATCTGTTCACCTACTCTGCGTCTCACAAAGAGACGGCGGTTGGAACCAAAAATCTCAAATTTGGACTCAGACCAAAGGACATATTTCCACCGATCAAATGTCCATTGCTCGTGTTTCTTGGCCCAAGCAAGTCTCTTCTTATTGGTGTCCTTTCGTAGTGGTTTCTTTGCAGCAATTTAACCATGAAGACCTAATTCAAGCAGTCTCCTCTGAACAGTTCATGTTGAGATGTGTCTGTTACTTGAACTCTTGCGAAACATTTATTTGGGCTGCAATTTCTGAGGCTGGTAACTCTAGTTAACTCTGGGTCTACCTTTTTTGTGGCGGGCCTCGTGAGAGCAAGTCTCATCATAGCTCTTGATGGTTTTTGCGACTGCACTTGAAGAAACTTTCAAAGTTCTTGACATGTTCCAGATTGACTGACCTTCATGTGTTGAAGTAATGATGGACTGTTGTTTCTCTTTGCTTATTTGAGCTGTCCTTGCCATAATATGGACTTGGTCTTTAACCAAATAGTGCTATCTTCTGTATACCCCCCCCTACCTTGTCACAACACAACTGATTGCTTAATTTCACAAATTAACTTTTAAGAAGCCACTCCTTTTAATTGAAATGCATTCCAGGTGACTAGTCCATGAACCTGGTTGAGAGAATGCCAAGAGTGTGCAAAGCTGTCATCAATGCAAAGGGTGGCTACTTTGAAGAATCTCAAATACAAAATATGTTTTTATTTGTTTAACACTTTTGTGGTTACTACATGATTCCATATGTTTTATTTCATAGTTCTGATGTCTTCACTATTATTCTACAGTGTAGAAAATAGTAAAAATAAAGAAAAACCCTGGAATGAGAATGTGTCCAAACTGGTACTGTATATGAATATAAAGCATTTGAATGAGTATGTATCTAATATTTTGACTGGTACTGTATGCTTACGCTTGAGCTCTGTGAGGGTCTCTCCCAAAGACCTTAGCTCCATACTCTTCTGCTCCACTTCCTGCTCAGTCACCAGGCCGTGGTTGACTGACGAGTTCCTCTGCAGTTCCTCTACTGACTTCTCCAGATCACTGTAGGCACCAAAAAAATGACATCATTATAGCATGGCCAACAAGTATGCAGGCACTGCACAATTCTAGCTCAAACACACCTTCATCTTTTTTTCTATCTGAGCAGTTTGCACCATTTCTTCATTCACACTGACCGCTATCTTGAGTTAGAGACCCTGAATTAAAGGCTAAACTCACTGCAGTTGCTGGATGAGCAGCTCTTCCTGGTTGAGGTACTTGAGTCTCTCCTCCTCTACTAGGAGGCGCTGCCTCTGTAAAGGGTCCTCCTGGGTCCGCATGGCGTCCAGCATCATAAGACTCAGCTCCGACTCGGTCTGCCTCAGCAGGGACTGTACTGAGTCCTGGTTCTCCAACTGGGAGGGGAGACGTCGACAGACCCAAATACATGTCGTTGGGACATACACGCACTTAGACAATACATCAAACAAGCCTAAGTCAAAACAAGCACAATGTCCAGTCTGCACACACAAAGCTCTGACGAAGGCCTTGAGGCCGATACGTAAAGCTTACTAAAGAGCAGTGATACAAGAGAAGTGATTGATACATAAAACACATGTAAAAACAAACATTGCCTTGAGAAATGTGTGTGTGTGTACACGGCCACACTGTTCTCCAGTGCTCACCTGGATGTTGCGCAGCTGGGACAGTTGTTTGCGCAGCTCACTGGTGTTCTGCTGCAGGCCATGCAGGTGGATCTGCATCTGCAGCCGCGACACCGTCAGTGGCTGGGAGGACCCTATGAGTGGTGGCGGCATCAGGGCCAATGGAGCCAACGCTGTCAGGGCTGGCCAATGAGAAAGTGGGATTAGGGTCTCATGACGGTGCATTCTACTGTCACTGTAGCCAATTATGTCATCCATCGTGAAGTGGGGAGGGACTACAGGATTATTCACAGGTGTAATGGTGATTGACAGAATGGGGAAGGTTTTTAGGACACACAGAGCCATATCCGAAGCTGTATTTCCTTACATACATTTCAATTCCAGGGGCAACAACAGAGCATCGACAACAAGCCCGAGCGAGCAAGTCTTTGATGCTTGGGGTTGAAAATGACACAATGGTCCATTGAAATGACAATGAACAAATAGCTTTGCTATATGGCAATTTCTCAGGCATATTTTCTCATGCATAACAAAATAAAGGGACTGGTTTGGTAAGACTAAGTCACTCACAAACTTAGAGTTCAGCCAAACTAAAAAAAAATCACTTTGTTGCTTGACACGGAAAATAATTGAATTGCTTTGAAAATAGTCCATTAGCATTGATAACTTTCCGGGCAAAGAAACGTAAAATGGGTTTTTGTAATTTAGGTGAACTATTCTTTCAGAGGAGATGGTTAAAACACAAGGTCGTAAAGCACGTTGCAATTTCAACGGAGGAGCTGACGTGCTGCAGTGTACTGTTCAACTGACTTCCTGGAAGATTTCTAACCTCTACTGGGAGACAGAGAAATTGGAGCTTGGCACAACTCCTTGTAGAAGAACACCTTGTTTTAGGGGGAGGGCATGTGACAGTTACTGTGTATTTCTAGGTTCATTGTCTAACTAATAGCTGACCTTCTAACACCTGTCTGGAATGGGCGTAGATAGTGAGGTGAATGGCCTATTTTCATCTGACAGCACAAAATCCCCTTTCACACAGACGACTTCCTGCAATAACCATTGTTTTTGTAGGTCTGTGTGAACGGTAATCAGGAGTAGAAATACATCTTGATCTACCCAAAGAACCAAATATGCACACAAAGTAACCTAACCATACCATTACCGATGACAACAAGATAAACAAAATAATATTCCAGCATGAAACAGTAGGGATTGGGAAACATTATCATGAGCCCAGTCCGGAATCCAGACACTGAACGCAGACAAAAAGAACACGAGAATCAAAAACAGAATCCTCACAAAAACTCAAAAGTGCATCAAACGAGAGACACCAACTATAAGGGAAGCAGTCTGTCATTGAGACACACAGGGGAAAGAGGATGACGACTTCGGACAAGATGATACCTTTCTTGTTTTTTAACCGTCCAGCTAAAATAAGGCACAATGCTCTGCAACCCCAACCCTTACTCTTTATATTGCAATGCTCTGCAACCCAACCCATACTCTTTATATTGCAATGCTCTGCAACAGAACATTTATATTGAAGCATGGCACCCATTACTAGCATAAGCAGACACACACTTGATGGTTCTTTGTGCACATTGGTCACACGTGAGCAATACACATACGGTAAGCAGCTCAGTTACAGAACATTTACAATTCTACGCAATGGATCATGTTATTTATATTGCAATGCTCTGCAACCCCAACCCTTACTCTTTATATTGCAATGCTCTGCAACCCCAACCCTTACTCTTTATATTGCAATGCTCTGCAACCCTAACCCTTACTCTTTATATTGCAATGTTCTGCAACCCCAACCCTTACTCTTTATATTGCAATGCTCTGCAACCCCAACCCTTATTCTTTATATTGCAATGCTCTGCAATCCCAACCCTTACTCTTTATATTGCAATGCTCTGCAACCCCAACCCTTACTCTTTATATTGCAATGCTCTGCAACACTAACCCTTACTCTTTATATTGCAATGTTCTGCAACCCCAACCCTTACTCTTTATATTGCAATGCTCTGCAACCCCAACCCTTACTCTTTATATTGCAATGCTCTGCAATCCCAACCCTTACTCTTTATATTGCAATGCTCTGCAATTGCCCTAACCCCCTTACTCTTTATATTGCAATGCTCTGCAACCCCAACCCTTACTCTTTATATTGCAATGCTCTGCAATCCCAACCCTTACTCTTTATATTGCAATGCTCTGCAACCCTAACCCTTACTCTTTATATTGCAATGCTCTGCAACCCCAACCCTTACTCTTTATATTGCAATGCTCTGCAACCCCAACCCTTACTCTTTATATTGCAATGCTCTGCAATCCCAACCCTTACTCTTTATATTGCAATGCTCTGCAACCCCAACCCTTACTCTTTATATTGCAATGCTCTGCAATCCCAACCCTTACTCTTTATATTGCAATGCTCTGCAATCCCAACCCTTACTCTTTATATTGCAATGCTCTGCAACCCTAACCCTTACTCTTTATATTGCAATGCTCTGCAACCCTAACCCTTACTCTTTATATTGCAATGCTCTGCAACCCTAACCCTTACTCTTTATATTGCAATGCTCTGCAACCCCAACCCTTACTCTTTATATTGCAATGCTCTGCAACCCTAACCCTTACTCTTTATATTGCAATGCTCTGCAACCCTTTAACCCTTACTCTTTATATTGCAATGCTCTGCAACCCTCTTTAACCCTTACTCTTTATATTGCAATGCTCTGCAATCCCTTTAACCCTTACTCTTTATATTGCAATGCTCTGCAATCCCAACCCTTACTCTTTATATTGCAATGCTCTGCAACCTCTTTAACCCTTACTCTTTATATTGCAATGCTCTGCAACCCTAACCCTTACTCTTTATATTGCAATACTCTGCAACCCTAACCCTTACTCTTTATATTGCAATGCTCTGCAATCCCTTTAACCCTTACTCTTTATATTGCAATGCAATGCTCTGCAACCCCAACCCTTACTCTTTATATTGCAATGCTCTGCAACCCTAACCCTTACTCTTTATATTGCAATGCTCTGCAACCCCAACCCTTACTCTTTATATTGCAATGCTCTGAAACCCCAACCCTTACTCTTTATATTGCAATGCTCTGCAACCCTAACCCTTACTCTTTATATTGCAATGCTCTGAAACCCCAACCCTTACTCTTTATATTGCCAAGTCAATGGGACACAATGAAAAGTCAATGTATATTTGTTTTCAGGTATCCCTGATTGATACTTACTGTCTGTCTCAGAGCAGTCATTGGCCGTCTCTATCTTGTCCCTGGAGAAGACAAAATAACTTTAGGTCCCCACTCTGTGTGTACTGTATATGTACTGTAAGTACTGTGTGTGTGTGTGTGTGTGTGTGTGTGTGTGTGTGTGTGTGTGTGTGTGTGTGTGTGTGTGTGTGTGTGTGTGTGTGTGTGTGTGTGTGTGCGCACGCAATGGACGTCAGTGTGATGCTAACAGTATATCTTCCTCCACTGTCTGTGTCCCCATACCGGGCTTTAAACATTGATCCTCTGCTTCGCAACGCACGACAGTCCTCCTTGCCAACATACCAACCGTTTGAGCGGTTGAAAACGATGTAATTTGATACCTCCATCGGGGACATTCCATCTAGCTGTGGAGCGAGCTTACGGGAACGTTCTTAACTGCGTTACACTCACCCCTTCTAAACTCGCTAGGCAGCAAGTGAGACCCGGCCGTTGAGCTGAGCCCAACTGCTAATCCAGGTCACGGCACCCGTGAAACGGACGTCAGTGTGCTGCTAACAGTTTAGCTTCCTCCACTGTCCCCCACCGTTACATGTGCGCCTGTGTGTGTTCATGTGTGCATGCTTGCGTGTGTGTCTCACGGGCTCTCGGCCTCTGGTCCCCTGGTCAGAACAGTCTGCAGTAGACCAGTCAGACTGGCTATCTGTTTCTCCATGGCCTCCATGCGCCCCCTTTGCGATGACAAACATAGGGTATGAGTCAGTTTAGATACACACAAAATACCCATCACAGACACATAAAACGTACATGCACACACCACACACACCAGACACACACACACACTGGCACTCTTACCTGGTCTCTGTCTCATTGCCTGGTAGAGGTGAACTGAAACCTGGTGCTGAACTGAAACCACCGCTCTCCCCTCCAGGTCCAGCCATTAAGCACAGTTGATCAGACCCCAACCCTGACCCCTGACCCCTAGCTTTGGGACTCTCCCCGAACACAGAGGAGGATACCGAGTCCCTCCGCAGGGTCTGCCTCGCAGGGGAGCCCCGGCCGGGCATGGTGCCTGAATACGAGTCCTTCATGTCGGGGATTTTCTGCGGAGACGAGGGGGGTGGCACCCGGAAGCCCATGGCCAACATGGACGCGGCGTAGGCTGCATCATTATACAGTGGGCCTCCAGGCCTGTAGAGGACACCACTGTCCATCAGCTCTCCTTGCAGAGCCGCTGCCGAATAGGAAGTGAGGGAGCGCACGGAGCCGGGTCCCAGCCCTCCTCCGGCCCCTCCGCCTCCTCCGCGCCGGTAGAGAGAGCCGTAGGCATCCCCTCTCGGAGGTAGAGATGAGTGGGGGCCCGCCAGGCTGAGGCGGCCTCCTTCCTGGCCCAGGGAATAGGGGTCAGCATAGATCCCCCCTGCATCGCCCCGCAGGAGCACTATGCTCCTGGAGCCAGTGCCGTGGACCTCCTCATCGGGCTTAACATCCCTACGCTCCAGGATGGCACTGGGGGAGAAACCTGCCTGGGCATGGTGCTGTAGCTGGGGCTGGTGGTGGAGCTGCTGGGGGTGATGCTGGTGGTGGGCCGCACTCTGGCCACCTGGCGAGGAGTGGTGGGGGTGGGGGAGGGAGTGGGTTTGGGGATGATGCTGGGGGTGAGGTTGCCCAGCGTAAGAGGATGGGCGGCCCCCACTGTAGAGGAGACGGATGCGGGACGGCGAGCCGGAGGGGGCAGAGGCAGAGGAGGCAGGGGCGTTGCTGAGGCGACGGTTGGGCGGGGAATCCTGCTGGGGCGTGTATACCATATCCCTCTGTCACCAGAGGAAGAGAGGAAGGATAGAAATAAACAGCAACATTCACGATGGAATAGAGTGTAAAATAAGATGTTAGAGCAGAAGCAGAACAGAGTGATGTAGAATAGAATAGAACAGGTTAAGGTACAAGAGAATAGAGTACAATAGAGCAGATAGTACACAATATTACAGGTGATTTAAAGATTGCACATCAAAGACCGGCCTCCTGGGCTTTTCATGCATGGCATTGTCTAGGGTTTATCGAGAAGGACGTGACAAACAAAAAACATCCAGTCAGCGGCAGTCCTGTGGGCGAAAACAGCTCATTGAGGAGGGCTCGAAGGAGAACGGCAAGAATCGTGCAAGCCAGCAGGCGGGCCACAAACAGGCAAATAACGATGCAGTACAACAGTGGTGTGCAGAAATGCATCTCAGAACGCCCAACTCGTCGGCCCTTGTCATGGATGGGTTATTGCAGTAGACAACCACACCAGGTTCCACTCCTATCAGCTAAGAACAAGAAGAAGCGGCTCCAGTGAGACCACGATCACCAAACATCGCCTGATCCGATGAATCCCGGTTCCTGTTGCGTCACGCTGACGGCAGAGTCAGGATTTGGCGTAAGCAGTATGAGTCCATGGCCCCATTATGCCTGATGTCAATGGTACAGGCTGTCGTGTATTGGTGTGGGAAATGTTTTCATGGCACACATTGGGTAACTTGATACCAATTGAGAAAGGGTTCCATTCCCGAAGAATTAAGGCTGTTCTGGAGGCAAAGGGGTGTCTGACTTGGTACTAGATGGGTATACCTAATAAACGGATGACTGAGTGTATATACATGCTGTATAATAACCTCCCTGACAATACAACCCCCAATGGATTCTACACACACACTGGAGTAATGACTGGAGCGCCTTCATCTCCACCATCTCCGTCCTGTATCTTAGCAACTGCCTTTATATCTACAGGAAAATAATCCCACTAGACGTGAATGACTAGGCAGGGGCTGACCACCACCACATCTCACACTAGATCCCCAAGCCCCACTGTCATACAGAATGTCCGTCATAGATCACAGCAGATCACACTGTCGCTGTATCTCCTCCCACTACTCTAGCCTGTCACCTCATAACCAACATGCCAGTCAATCTCCACTAAGCCATGTCGTCCATCCATTTGTCCGTCCTTCCATCCTCCCTGTCTCAGGGCAGTGCTACTCGGTGGTCCCAGACATGGTTTACGGTCTGCTATCAGATAGTAATCTCTGCTCGGCTGTCTAATGTCCCCTTTACTCACCTCTGTACCTCAGCTCCTATCTCTCAGATTCCTCCTATCCTCCAGCACATAAAACCCAAGGTAAACCAAGTCGCTTGATAAAGCCATGAAACGCAAGGGAGAATTCAGAGCTGAGTTGTGGTGAGCTGTATTGTGCGTTAGGGTGGTTGCAATGTGCGTTAGGGTGATGCGTTAGGGTGGTCGGGGGAGATGGGATAGTTGACCTCCAAAGCACACAGGGCAGATGCAATTCACACACACACACACAGACAGACACACAGACACACAAACAGACACACAAACACAGGCACACAGACACAAACACACACACTACACAGATGCACATGCACACGGGCTCCCTAGGGTGGTTGATTGACATGAGTGGAAGTGGCAGAAGTGGGAAAATCGCTCTCTTTCTCTCCCCTCTCTTCCCCCCTCTCATATTCTCACTTTCTATCGTCTTATTTTCTCCTTCTTTTCCTCTCTGTCCAGAGTGACACAATGCCAGTTCTATACTGTGTATGCCAACGTTTCCCAATGTACATGTATTTGGGTTGTCGTCCACCAAAACCCAAAGCAAATCCAATGTTATTGGTCACGTGCACCGAATACAACAGTGTAAACTTTCCACTGAAATGCTTACTAATAATTCCATTCCCAACAGTGCAGTTAAAAAGTAAGTCAAATTATAGTACTTTTGCTAAGTAAAATCGGAAATAGTGACACAATATAAACAATAACGAGGCAATTTACAAGGAGCACCAGTACCTTGTCAATGTGCAGTGGTTCGAGCTGGTTGTATGGGTATAGTCTAGTGGGTGTGCATAGAGCCAGTGCAAGGGAGTCAGCGCAAAACAATTAAGGTAAAGTAAACAGTAAACAGTAAAGGGGGTCAAAGTAAATTGTCCGGGTATCCATTTAATTAACTGCTCAGCAGTCTTAGTAGAAGCTGTTCAGGTGCCTTTTGGTCACAGACTTGGTGCTCCGGTATCGCTTGCCATCCGGTAGCAGAGAGAACAGTCTATGACTTGGGCGGCTGGAGTCTTTGAACATTTTTATGGCCTTCCTCTGACACCGCCTGGTATTGAGGTCCTGGATGGCGGGGAGTTCAGCCCCAGTGATGTACTGGGCCGTACTCACCACCCTGTGTAGCGACTTGAGATCGGATGCCGAGCAGTTGCCATACCAAGCGGTGATGCAGCCAGTCAAGATGCT
Organism: Oncorhynchus masou masou; assembly: GCF_036934945.1. NCBI lineage: Eukaryota > Metazoa > Chordata > Actinopteri > Salmoniformes > Salmonidae > Oncorhynchus > Oncorhynchus masou. Next base: position 37,620,504 of record NC_088242.1, on the reverse strand, counting down.
CTCAACGGTGCAGCTGTAGAACTTTCTGAGGATCTGATGGCACATGACAAATCTTTTTAACCTCCTGCGATTGAAGAGGTGTTGTCGTACCCTCTTCCCGACTGTGTTGGTGTGTTTGGATCATGATAGGTTCTTAGTGATGTGGACACTGAGGAACTTGCAGTTCTCAAATCACACTTTGTAGTGTCCCATTAAATACACAGAGTCGTGTCTCTAGCCGACCCACCATTTGAGAACAGCTGTGTATGTACAACATTACACAACATTATCAGTCAGCAAACAGACATTTTTTTGCCTTGGAGGGAAACAGGTTGGCATGGATTCAAGAACAGCAACAGTGGTGCTACTATTGTACTAGCATATTGCTTGTTCATGCGGACTCATTTAATAGAGACTGGCTGAGTTTAATTTGTGCTCCAGTAGGTTACATAATGACGATCCTTTTTCCCCATTTGTGAACAACATCCTATCAATGTCAGAACAGCATGAGTAACTACAAATATAATGGTATTTAGGGCCATGGAGTACTTGGCTCAGTATTTGTACTCAATTCTGTAGAGAGCTTTAGTGACCACCGCTCCTGACGGCGAGCAACGCCCACACATACAGATGGATAGGACAGAGAGACAGAGAAACTGACTGACAGACAGACAGACACCAATACCCCCATTCTACTCTCACCCGGAGGTCTCCGTTGGCCAGGTGTGGGTTGTGGTGACTGGGGTAGCTGCCGTAGACAGGCTCCTTGCAGTAGATCTTGATGACACAGCGGTCCTGGACGTCTCGTGGGTCCTCCAGCTCATAGAAGACGTTACGGGCCTCATCCTTGATGAGCAGGGCCGTGCTGGGGCACCTGAACATGGGCATGGACACCTGAGCATTTGACCTCCGTATTACCTTCCGTTTACAATTTAATTGCATCATTAAAAAAAAAAAAAAAAGTTTTTGTTTCAATTCACATGGATCATCTGCATCTTATCAGCTAATGAATCTGATATTAGCTGAGAAAGAGTATTTTTGTTGTTGTTGTAAAGTAAGTTGTTATGACAGTGTTATGTGGCCTTTATAGCTAGGCATTCTAGTAGAGTGTGATAAAGCCACCTGAGCATTGCCATGGTGAGCCTCTGGGGGAACATGTGGACGATGAGGGCCCTCAGGGTCTCCAGGCTGGTCAGCTCGTGGGTCAGGTGCACCCTCCTCATCTCCTCCCCCAGCTGGAGGAAGAGAATGCCTAAGGGGGAGGATGAAGGGAGTCAGGAGGAGAGGAGAGGGGAGGGGAGTGTCATTTGACTGTAGTGACTCAACAAACACATGCACATGCTGTACAGTCAGGTCCAACATTTTTGGCTAAGATGTCCTTGGTAAAGTTCATGATGCCGTTGACCGTAACAAGGGCCCCAGGACCAGTGGCAGCAAAATAACCCAATAACATCAAAGATCCACCACCATATTTTACAGTAGGAATGTGTCACAGCTGGTTCTTTTCTGCATATGCATCCTTCTTTCGAAGCAAAACCCGTGGCACGTGCACGGCCAAAGAGCTACTGTCTATTTTCCAGTCATCTGACCATAGCACCCTTTTCAATCCAAGTGCCAATGCCGTTTACCAAACTCCAGGCGTTTACATTTGTTGGATGACATGAAAATAGAACTCTTTGGACATGCACATCTGTGGAAAAAAATATACATATGCAGAAAAGAATCACAAACAGTGTGTTGGGAAAGTATTCAGACACCTTCACTTTTTCCACATTTTGTTACATTACAGCTCATTCTAAAATGGATTTAAATCATATGTTTTCGTCATCGATCCACACACAATACTCCATAATGACAAAGCGAAAACTGGTTTTTAGAAATGTTAGCAAGGAACAGATATACCCTATTTACATACAGGTAAGTATTCAGACCCTTTGTTATGAGACAAAAAATGGAGCTCAGGTACATCCTGTTTCCATTGATCTTCCTTAAGATGTTTCTACAACTTGATTGGAGTCCACTTGTGGTAAATTCAATTGATTGGACATGATTTGGAAAGGCACACGCCGGTTCATATAAGGTCCGACAGTTGACAGCGCATGTCAGAGCAAAAACCAAGCCATGAGGTCAAAGGTATTGTCCGTAGAGCTCCGAGACAGAATTGTGTCAAGGAACAGAAACATGTCTGCAGTATTGAAGGTCCCAAAGAACACAGTGGCCTCCATCATTCTTACATGGAAGAAGTTTGGAACCACCAAGACTCTTCCTAGAGCTGGCCAAACTGAGCAATCGGAGAAGAAGGGCCTTGGTCAGGGAGTTAACCAAGAACCCGATGGTCACTCTGACAAAGGTCCACAGTTCCTCTGTGAAGATGGGAGAACCTCTACCAATCAGGCCTTTATGGTAGAGTGGCAGACAGAAGCCAGTCATCAAAAAAAGGCAAATGACAGCCCGCTTGAAGTTTGCCAAAGGATTCTCTGGTCTTGATATTACCAAGATTGAACTCCTTGGCCTGAATGCCAAGCATCACGTCTGGAGGAAACCAGGCACCGTTCATCACCTGGTCAATACAATCCCTATTGTGAAGCATTTTGGTTGCAGCATCATGCTGTGGAAATGTTTTTCAGCAGCAGGGACTGGGAGACTAGTCAGGATCGAGGGAAAGATGAATGGAGCAAAGTACAGAGAGATCCTTGATGAAAACCTGCTCCAGAGCGTGCAGTACCTCAGACTGGGGCAAAAGTTCACCTTCAAACAAGACAACAAACCTAAGCACACAGCCAAGACAACGCTGGAGTGGCTTTGGGGCAAATCTCAATGTCTTTGAGTGGCTCAGCCAGAGCCCGGACTTGAATCTGATCGAACATCTCTGGAGAGACCTGGAAATAGCTGTGCAGCGACACTCCTCATCCAACTTGACAGAGTTTGAAAGGATCTCTAGAGAATAATGGGAGAAACTCCCCAAATAGAGGTGTGCCGAGGTTACAGCTGTCAAAGGTGCGCGAACAAAGTACTGAGTAAAGAGTACTTATGTAAATGTGATATTTATTTTATAGACATTTTTATAAATCTGCAAACATTTCTAAAAAACAGTTTTTGCTTTGTTGTTATTGGGTATTGTTTGTAGATTGATCTAATCTATTTAGAATAAGGCTGTAACGTAACGAAATGTGGAAAAGGTGAAGGGGTCTGTATACTTTTCGAATGCACTGTACCAACATTTACTGTAAAATATCATGGTGGTTCTTTGATGTTATGGGGCTATTTTGCTTCCACTGGTCCTGGTGCCCTTCTTAAGGCCAATGGCATTAATAACTTTACCCAGTACAAGGACATTTTAGACAAAAACCTGGTTGCCTCTGCCAGGCTGAAACTTTGCCGCAAGTGGATCTTCCAGCAAGACAATAACCCCAAGCACATATCAAAATCCACAAATAAATGGCTATTTGACCGCAAAATCAACATTTTGCCAGTCTTCGGAATTGAATCACATTGAAAAGCTGTGGTTTGAATTGAAGAGGGTTGTCCATAAGCGCAGGCGAATGACATCAAGGATCTGGAAAGATTCTGTATGGAGGAATGTTCTAATATCCCTCCCAATGTGTTCTCCAATCAAGTCATAAAGTCTCAGGGCCATTATCCTCGCAAAGTGAGGAATTGAAAGGTAGTGAAAAGAGGGGTGACAATAACTTTTACCCTTGTCTTTTAGAGAAAAAACAATATTACTTGTTCAACAAAATATCTCTCTTTGAGCAATTATTATCAGTATCAAATAATATCATTCCCCAATTTTTCTGAGCATACAATACATACAATATATTTATACAAAATATACAACCAACTTTTATTTCATGCAGTACACTTTGCTCATCTTTGTCAAGGGTGACAATAATTTGGGACCCGATTGTTCACGCCAACACTCACACACGGATCTTCTACACACAGGACAGAGGACAGAGATACTAATCTCACCTGAACGCCGGGGCTTTTTCAAAATGAATCTGTGACTCATTCGAAATAGAATCACGTACACATTTAGATCTGTAATTAGCCAAATATTGAGAATGTGATCCCGATGCCTCTCATGAATACGAATAGAACTCCCTTGAGAGCTAGCGAATCTGCAACCACAAAGATGGCACAGATGGTTGTTACGACTGTGGTTGATATGACCGTGAAATGACCCTGATATGACCATGGTTGTTCGGACCTGGCGCGCGGAGCTTGGCCTGGCTGGATGAGCGCGCCAGGGGCAGGCTCTGGCGGAGGCGGTTCATGCGGTTGAACCCGATGGGAACTTCGGCCTCAGACATGGTTTCCAGACTCTCAGCCGAGGCAAAGGATACTCTGCTGGCTTGGTCGGCTAGAGCCGTCTGGTTGGGGTTGGGCCGGATCGCACGGGGGGTGCGGGCCTATGGGATAGAGGGAGAGACAGATTGATACAATCAAAACGGCAAAACATAAAAAACACAACAGCAAAGTCACACAGCTGCAGTTAAATCACCACACACAAAACAACACAACCACTGCAAAAAAAGTCAACCACAAAAACACAGACAAGACAACAGAACCACTGCAAGAAAGACAACCAATAACACGAGATAAAACCACCAGACACAACACAAGAATCCCAGACAGAGAGACAAAACAGCATAGCAGTTTCCTCAGGATGAGACAACTGCATAAAACACAACGACGCAGCAGCCACCAAAACGGTTGCAAGAAACATATCTTACAAAGATTCCAGAAAATCTATTGACGTGTATATAAATATATATTATTAATGCTATGTAAATCATGTGGTCTTGAGTGTTTAATGCCAGATTCACCAGTATCAACTCCACAGAGAATTAGAGGAACCAAAAGAACACTAACGAACAAAGCTAAGGCTTCAGAATTCAGAACTTGTTCTCAACTAGCTTACCTGATTAAATAAAGGTGAAATAAACTAAAAACTTTAAAAAAAAACTTCACCTGCCCAATTTTAACCACGGAGGGAAGATGAAGCAGTGAGGAAATACGAGGAAATGGACCTCTCGTTACAGCAGCGCATTGCAGGAGTCGCTAGAGCAGGTTGTTTATAATGAATCCCTACGGACAGACATTTTCCAGCCCAAAGACTACACTAATGGGCTCTGACAGTTCTCTGTGAACACTGCTCACATTCACTTATGCATTTGTTGTCTTCCCAACCACCACAGTTGGGCTCGCTTTGATTTGTTGTGCCAGCAATAGGCACACCCAAGCTGTACATGGGGGTATACTCACACATACACACGCAAATACATACAAACACACACATGCAAATGCGCGCACACACACACAAATACATGCACATACAGAAACACACACTGTAGGTGAAGATGGACACACACACACACACGCTTGCACACACAAACACACACTTCTGTCATGAATTGAGTAGGATGACAGGTTGCAAGTTGGTGCCCTTCATTTGTGTTGAGATGTATGGCATGTGTGTGAGCCAGAAGCAGTGCACCTTCTGCTTCTAACATCCCACAAGCATCAAGCTGTTGAGCAAAGAAGTTGGTGGCACAAGGGAATTACAAAGTTTGTGGTTAGTCAGCTGTAGAGAGGAAGTAGGGAGCAGGGGAGAAAGTGAGAGGAGAGCGAGAGAGAGAGACAGAGAGAGAGAGAGAGAGAGAGAGAGAGAAAGAGAGAAGGGCAGAGGGAGGAAGCCTGAGACTGGGACTGGAAACATACAGCAAGGGAGGAGCGAAGGCGAGAGACGGAGAGAGAGTTTGAATGTGTAGCAAATAAGCATGTGCAAGTGTTTATGCAGGTGTTTGTGTGCGGGCCCATAAGAGCGCAATAGCCACTTGATGTTGAGCCCAAGTGAGGGAGACAAACAAAGAACGAGAGGAAAAGGCGTAAAGCACAATATGGTGGTTGACTTCCGCTCCACGCTTTCCTAATTAGTTCTCATTTCAGTGTGAAAGCAGCAGCTGTGGAGAGGCTCAGAGGGCAGGCCTTCTCTCCAGGTGTTCCTGGGAACCAGAGGACAAGCTTGGCTGCACTCTGTATGCCCACGTTTTATTCCCGCCGCGTCTGTCTACATTACGAGCTGACATTTTCACTGGGATAACGGTCAATAAACCTCTACACAACCATCCTCTTCCACAACACAATCCGAGGGAGGAGAGGGGAGGAATCGGGGAGGAACACCTGGGAATGTGGTTTCAAAAGTGAAAATCTCAGGGGAAATACAAAAAATGTTTTGGGGGGGGATGCCTGGAGATTTCGCAGTAGTGAATTCCTCGAGAGATTTTTTTCTCCCAATTTCACCCTTGCCCTCGACAATCATAAACAAGTTTCTACCTATGCAATCAAACTTTGATAGATACTCTAATAAAGGTCTCCTCCAATGAATAAATAACAACTGATTCCTGTCAGACCGTTATAAGTCAGTTTGGTTGTCGGAAACTGTTATGATCTGTTGTGACAGTGTTACGTCATTATGTCAACAGCCATTATGACTGCTGGAGAAGAACTAGTGTGTCCTGTTACCCCATGACCTCATCTATGTCTTATAAGGCCATTCTATCTAATGGATTTGCCCTTGGTTTATGACAGTGCTTCTCTCTCCTGACTCCTGCTAAGGCTCTGCAATCTTCACTGGAGATGTCATGGGCTTTTATAAAGCCATTTCTTTTATTACTGAAAATACAAAGACTATATTGCATCAAATATCATGCGGTCAGTGTTATCTGTGTCAATAAGAACTGTGCAGATGGATCACTCTTACATTGTGAGGAGAAAATACCAAAACAATACAATCTATGACACTGGACATCCACATAATCAGTATAACTGGAAATCAATCATTTGTCAAGTAACAGGCAACAAGTTTACTGATAAGTTTAGCAGCGAGAAAGTGTCACTCATTTGCACATTCATTTCTTACCTCTATGTTCAGCATCTTGGTCCTTTATTGCGGGTCTCTGAATGACTATACTGTATGTCTCCAACTGTCAACTGGCTAAAACAATTTATTCACAATCCTAGGTCTCTATCATTCACTTTACTGTGTCTCTACTGCCTCACGTCTCTACCAGAATGTCATCACGTTGGTATTATCTGTGCAGATGATGCCTTAGTCATCTCCCCCCCCCTCTCTCTCTGTCTCGCTCTCTCTCTCTCCCTACCCCTCTCTCTCTCTCTCCCTACCCCTCTCTCTTTCTCTGTCTCTCTCTCTCTCTCCCTCCCCCTTTCTCTGTCTCTCTCTCTCTGTCTATGTCTCTCTCGTCTTTCATGTACTGCTGTCTAGTTACATTGCCCTTGGTCTGTTTGACCATCCTTAAACTCACTATATTACTGTTCCCCTAAGTCCTGTCTATCCAAATGCCACTACCTCATCACAGATTTCTCACCACCGATTGGCTGGCTTTGTCAAAGTGGATTTTCTCAGATCAATGATGATTGACAAGGCAGCTGTGCACAGCTGTGCCACCCACGCCCCCTGAACCCCTTCCCCACCCCTGGTCCCCCCCCCTGTGGAACTCGGTCAACCCCCTCCTATTTGATGGGCATTAGCACCATGCAGTCCTGGCATACCGTTCCAGTGAGCTCTGTAATTGGGGGATGAGTACCATCTATACAACTACCTAAAAGTGAATACCAAGGAGTCACTCAATGGACATCCTGATGCGACAAATCCTAACGACAACTGAAGTCACATTTTCACTTAGCCATGCATTGATGTCAGTGGGAAGTTGCTTAACTGAACTGAATACAAAGCCTTGAAGAAGATGTTCATTGAAAAGCCATAGAAATAGTGTTGTAATGGACAATAAAGCAAAGTAGTGTATGCTTTGGAGTTAGGCTAGTCTTTGACCTCAGTGTCCTTGGGCTATGAGCACAGGTTTGACCTGCACAATCGAATCATATGATGTACAATGCAGTGGTGTAAAGTACTTAAGTAAAAATATGTTAAAGTACTACTGATGTCGTTTCGTTCATGATTTTACTATTTAGACTTTTGACAACTTTTACGAAACTACATTCTTAAAGAATACATACATTTTCCCTGATAACCACTCCTTGTGCAAAAATTGTATACATAAAGCCGATCTCTTCTCATATAACATTTATCTAATTACAGTTACATAACAAGATTTTTATTTTGCATCTCCAGTGTAAAAGAAGTCCTTAATAAGTTTTCATTAAATTATTAATTTAAGCACCAAACATTGTCTTTGTCTTGGCGGATCATAGTCAAGCACTTTGATAAGTGATTCTGACCACGTGCCACAGCATAAGGCAGTCGCTGGGGGAAACATGGCAGCCGCTGGCAATCTAAGCCTTTTAGGGCTGTAAAAAACACCATTCAGGCCATTCTCTGAGATATCTACTTTTGTCTACGTGAAACAGCGTTTTTGTTGTTGCTATTGCTATTGGTTTGTTTGTTTGTTTGTTTGTTTGTGTGTGTGTGTGTGTGTGTGTGTGTGTGTGTGTGTGTGTGTGTGTGTGTGTGTGTGTGTGTGTGTGTGTGTGTGTGTGTGTGTGTGTGTGTGTGTGTGTGTGTGTGTGTGTGTGTGTGTGTGTGTGTTCAACTGTGCTTCTTTGCTAACCCAGCTATTACATTTACATTACATTTAAGTCATTTAGCAGACGCTCTTATCCAGAGCGACTTACAAATTGGTGAATTCACCTTCTGACATCAGTGGAACAGCCACTTTACAATAGTGCATCTAAATCATTTAAGGGGGGGGGGGGGGTGAGAAGGATTGCTTTATCCTATCCTAGGTATTCCATAACGTCCTGAGAACATTTCTTTGTCAGTGCTTGGTGAGAGCATGGTTGTCCTATGTTTATTTTGCATACATCCTCTCACAACTTTCTGTGAATATTGCAGCAGGATAATTGCTTGGCATTGGAACATTCTCAGGACATTTACGGAACTTGTCAAAAAATCATAAATGTTTTGGTATGTCTTTACTTTAACAGAACATTTCCTAAAAGTTAAAACATACATTTCATTTAAATGTTGGTAATCTTCTAGCAACATTCTCCAATTGTTTTGATATTTGGAATGTTCTCAAATTGTTCCAAGAACTTTACGAAACAATGTTCTTCTGTGGGAATTCCAGTACTTCGGCAAAACATTACCTACAGGTTTCCTCATGGTTCTATTAAAAACGTTAGGAAAACGTTCCATAAAAACCTCAAAAATCTTTAGTAACGTTCAGAGAATGTTATAAGAATGTTCTTTGAAAAACATCAATTCTGTTCTCAGCATCAACAAAACTCTCTCTATCCTCTATCTTGTTAAGTGTTTTCAGGCGTGTTGGCCCACTAATCGGCCACACCTGATCTTAATGATTGCTTGTTTCCTTTGAAATGGAGTATGTTTGACTAAAATGAACAGCTTTGTATGCGTAAAAGAAACATGGCATGCTGGCTCCATCCTGGTGGCGCAGTGGGCGAATTTCATGGATAGAGAACAGAAGATTATAGGTTTGAATCTCACTGATGCCATTTCACAATAAAAAATGAATGCCTAAGGGAATTCATTTTCATGTGTCCAATTTGTGCTTGGATTTTTTTTTTATGTGTCCAAAATAAGCTAGCAATGTCATTAACAGTCCAGTCTTATTGAAACATAGAGTGAAAGTTTAAGGAAGTTATGAAAAACCTCCAAATAACCTATTATTTCCATTCTCAGAGCTTTAATAAAAACCACCCAAGAAAACTTTAAAGGGACCAGAGTAAAACGTTCTCAGAACCTCCCTGCAACCTAAAAATACACTTTTCCCAGAACAGGCAACACTTTCATGTGTTCTCAGAACATTTAAAAATGTTCCGTTTTACCGATCAAGGAATGTATGACTTTGTTCCCACAACCAATGTGAAACCAAAAACATATGTTCCCACAACTTCCAAGGAACCAAATGTGCTAGCTTGAAAGCCACTTACAGAATACCTAACAATAGCTCCTGCATTGAATCCATTTTCTTTGGTGAACAGCTCTGGATGAAAGGAGTCGAGCTCAAGGAATCCATGTACTTTAGGACACATGATTACTTCCCCTGGATCTGATGAATGACTCATTGTACATGTGAATACAGATAGTGTCACTGAATAGGAGCCTTTATGTGGTTCTAAGCTTATGTTATTCCCTTTGTAGTGCACTACTTTTGACCAGGGCCCATAGGACTCTGGTCAAAAGGAATGCACTATGTAGGGAATAGGGTGCCATTTGGAAAGCACCTCAACTATAGTATATAGACTTCCTAGCCTGATTCGGCAGTAAGGTTGAGGAGAGGAGACAATGGACTCCGATTATTTCCCCGCTCCAGACAGACAGAGGCCTATGAGGTGCAGACGACAGTACTAACGTTTCTATTAGCGAGGCTTAGATTTGCAAAGAGGGAGGGAATTATACAGTCCTCCATTCCTCTGTTGCTGCCTAGCAGTCTTCGCAGTCAAGAGGTGGAGAGAGGGCACTGCAAGCATTTGAATGCACGGCAGGGCCTTCCCTATGGAGAGTAGTTTAAACAGACGGACAGACAATCCCACCGTCTTGTCGGAGCATGTGGGAGAATTTGAGAAGGAGTTTTATTTTCCAGGTGTTGATGTGTGTGTGTATTTACAGTATGGGTCCATCCATGCTCTTCCATGTGAATGTAGGCATGTTTGTATGATAATCCGCAGGGTGTGTTTGTTTGCGCGTGCACATGCTCATTGTGGAGTGTAAGCAAGCCAATGAAACATCAAAAGAGACCAGCATGGGAATGTTACAAACACACACATCAACACACATTGAGACGCAAACACACACACAGACACACAGCGAGCGAAGAGCACCGCTGCAGAATAGTGAGAGCAGAGCAGAGCAGCAGACTACCCGACTCCCCGAGAGGAAGGGAAGACGAGTGATAACCAATCCCGTTAGAGCTGGGAGCCAACAGCAAACATGGGATTCAATAAAGCTAGTGTGTGTGACATTGAACGAGATAAGAGGGAAATGGACTGCTGGCATATGAGGAAACCACCAGCTATGTAATTGTGAGGGATGTATTGTATGACATGCAAGTTGATAAAGCAGGGATTGTAAATCCAAATAGGAAATGCGCATTTGTGACTAAATTATGAAATATTCTGTACATTTACAATGGAAATACAGTGGAGAGATTGTTACGCTAATGGAATGTGTGTAGAAGGCTTCTGTGTAGATGCTACACAGATACCTGACAGTACCATCCTACACTGTAAACTTTTGTTGGTCATCCATTCATTCTGAAACCATCAACTCGGCCCTTCTGGCAAATGTAGAAACTTGTAGTAGGAAAAACATGGGCTTCAAACATCCTGCCATCCCTTGTTCTTTCCTCTCTTCTCCTCTCCTGCTTTGTTCTTTTGTCAGCAACACACAGCAGTCAGATCTCTGTCATAGGGAATTATTCATATGTGACCTGTTTCAAGAAGCAAGGCATATGTCACACGTCACTACTTCACAGGATTGGCATTTGAACGTAATGTGTTTTCATTTATTTTTTTTTATCAAGATGCGTTTTTGGGCAGAAATGCCTACTGGAACACGTGAACTTTCATGTGCCTTAACACATTTTGTCAGAAAGTTGTTTTCATTGCAAGTTAAGCTAGCTAGCAAACGTTAGCTTGCTGGCTCGCTAGCTAATGTTACGTGTATCTCGGAAAGCCATTTGCATTGATAGTTATAGCTTAATGTTAGCTAGGTAGCTAACATTGAACCTAGTTGGTTAGCTTTAGCTACATGCAGATTCATACTACAGCTATGGGTTGGAATTATAGTTCATTGTTTAGCTAGCTAGCTAGTTACATGTCTAAACAAAAGACTCCACTTCACCAGATGATTACATGACCCGTCAAGTTAGCCAGGTGTGTCTGGGGGTGATTACGGCCATCTGTTGTCTTTCAATAACAACCCATCTATAGTATTTCTTTCACATGACCCATCAATTTAGACAGGTGTGTCTGGGTAAGCATCTAATAATTATAAACTATTTTATCTGAACACTTTCTATTTTTGATATTGCTATACTATGCAACTTTGCAAGTAACTATTTGACTGTACAGTTACACCTTCTGTATCTTGTACCACTTAGATTTCATTCAAAATAGTGTGTGTCTACCAGAGATGGTAATGTGAAGAACAAGATAAAGTGTATTTTTACCTGGATGTTTAGCACATGGCCTCACATGTGAGGGTGTGAACAATGCTGAATAGGTGTAGACAAAGAATCGTTATCCAGTAGGTGTACCAAAATATTCGAGGGCCATTTTCTCAAAGTGGGGCTGCAAGTTGATCAACTTTCAAAGCAGAATTACTTTCCCATTGTTCATCAACTGCAGTGTATGATATACCATTTTGTAGCTCTTAGTCTATACTTTTATCCAATGTAAAAAAACTAAATTTAAAATGTTGCTACATAAGACCAAATTGAGGCGGTTGGTCACATATGTATTGTAGCGTCACTTGCCCCCTCCATATGATAGGGCCTTATCTGATGAGGCAACAGAATCAGTAGCCCTTCCATTCCGCATGATCTGTATCAGCTTTACATAGTGACATTCCAGAATATGGGGGAAGCAATACACAGTGCCCACCTGGGTGATGCACGGCAGCCATATTGGGCCAGAAATGCGATTTGTGTCCACTAAGAGTACCTAAACCTTGTAGACAGAACTGTTCTACAGCCATGGTGATTTATAAGCAATGGAATGTAACCCCAACATTTTGCAAATCAGGCAAATTATTTACGTATTACATATATTTTTATATAAAATATTACATATTGATTAGGGTTATTCAAGGATGTCTGCTTTTGTAATTCTCTTTGGCCCAAATCCTAACTTGAGTTCCAGGCACAAGTTACTTTTCGCACAAATCTCCCATCGACATCAATGCATGATTTGCGAGATGAGCAATTTCAGCAAATGAATATCAAGTTAGGATTTGGCCCTTTATGAGGGACTCAAAACACAGCAGCAGATGTACTCCAACACCAGTCATACGTCTCAGTAGAGTGTGCCAACACTACAACACTCACATTGAGATAAGAGAAGCACAAAGATGCACACACAGATTATCCCATTCTAGACCAATCCACAGAGACAGTGACATAGATTCACATTAAAACACAAACTGACCTTGAAGCTCCAGTAGTTTGGCTGTTGCTAGGGGGAGAGAAAGAAAGAAAGAAAGAAAGAAAGAAAGAAAGAAAGAAAGAAAGAAAGAAAGAAAGAAAGAAAGAAAGAAAGAAAGAAAGAAAAAGAGTTAGATATGTTTCCATCCATTAAGCCGGACAACAGTTTGTCAGAGAGAGAGTTGGATGGGGAGAAATGTGTGAGATGGAGGAAAGGGCGGAGTGAGTGAGAAAGATCCATCTATCCGCTGCCAGTCAGACGTTTCAGAGATAACGTAGCTGTGACAAATAAAGTTGGGAAGGTTTGAAAGTATACTTCATCGGTGTAGAGAGAGGGAGAAGTTTAAGTCTTTCTGAAGACTAAAAAAGGAGAGGTATAAAATATCATCATATTTTTCTCTCCATCAGATCCAGTCCGAAAGTGAGGGGCTAATTATTGTGATGATAGCGCAGATTCATTTCCAATGTCCTTCAGTGCCATCATAATAGCCTTTTAATTGCTTGTAATTGCTTCCGAACAATTAATCAAATGTTTACCAGACACTACACCAGACACCCATACCAATAATACACCCACACCAGCTAGCTAGCAATTCAACTGACTGCCTACCATTCACACAATTAGCTGGCTCAAATTCAGGAGCGGATTAAAGTAATACACAGACACTGGATTGAAGAAGCTTGGCTTTTTAAGGGAATTTGGGCAGCCTCCAACACAGAGGGCAAAGTTCATTGAATCTATTAGTATGTATTTGGCTATTGTAACTGTGTGTAGAGTACTTGCGTCACAGTGTCAATGGTAGGCTATAACCATGAAACAGTCACAACATTATGAAGGCCTTGTGCCAGGGTGTCAAGTACACTATACTTTTTAGGTTAGTCTAAATTGGGGATGATAGCTGGCTAGTTTATCACTAATCTAAACAACTGGGTCGTTCTTAAATTGCAGTGGCATTTGGGCATGGAATTTGAGGAAAAGTTAACTTTGGGGGGGGGGGGTATGTCTTTTCATCAACTAATATGGCAGCTTAATGACCTTAAATATTTTTACCATTATGATAACACCATGCCACCAGTAGGATTAGTAACACCAATTACGCTAACACCAATGACAAATTTGAGGTCATTTAGGATTTTCTAAAGTGGCAATCATGGCCAAATACCAACCAAATCTCGCTTAGGGCCCCCAAAAGGTTAGAGCCGGCCCTGAATTGGCTAATACTTTTCTTAGTCAGGATCTGAGTTTAAGTGAGGTTCGAAGGGAAGTCTTAAGAAAGTTGAAGCTCATTTACTGCATTTCTATACAATGTTAAAACACTAGAATGCAATTTGGAGAACAGCAAAATTGAGCAAAAATTATCCCAGCCATTATCACATTGGTTGTTGTAACTTCATTCACCTCAGTCAATCTACAAACACATAGCCTATTAGCTATAGAATTAGCCACTACACATTAACTCACATTAACGCAGCGGTGGGATTAAAAAGTATTTTATTAACAAAAAATATACAAATACGTGTGCGTTACATTAAACATATTTTTGTGCAGTTTTAAAAGCTATAGTTACGACGTTTAGATACTGTAGCTGGCTAGACTAACTAACTACACTAATTTACCAAGTGACATACTGTATAATAACAGGAAAACTGCTGATGTAAAACCAAGTTTCAAAAATTGCATCTTGTGTATTCTACAATAAGTTGAGACCCCTCCCCCGATAACAGTTTGCCACTGGAAGGAATGGTCGAAGTCCTTCCATATCTTTGCAATAAGTGATTTTCAAGTTAATAGCACAAATTACATAAAACATAGGGACAAATATTACATTCTATTTCAATAGCCTTTTTTGTTTTAATTGATATATACAATATACAGTATGAAATACTATGTTTTCATTCTGGCTTTCAAAATAATAGATAAATATCCCTAAATGCCAAAAACATGTCACTACAGCTGTACTCATCATTACTCGGTTAAGACAATATGCTTGCCCTAAACAATGCATATACTTAAAGTTTTGCAGTATAAAGGACTTGCATTATGATTTGTGATTAAATAAACAGTTCAATATGAAAGGGAGAAAGTTAAAAACTGGGTGGTTCGAGCCCTGAATGCTGGTTGGTTGACAGCCGTGGTATATCAGACCATATACCACAGATATGACAAAACATTTATTTTTACTGCTCTAATTACATTGGTAACCAGTTTATAATAGCAATAAGGCACCTCGATGCTTTGTGCCCAATAAGAGCCCTTAGCCATATTATATTGGTCATATATCCCCCCCCCCCCCATGCCATATTGCTTAAATATACCAAGGCTTTCAACCAATCAGCATTGAGGGCTCGAACCACCCAATTTATAAAGGTGAATAATGCATGCTCTAGAATGTTGTTCAACCCCAATCAGGAACGTGGATTCAACAATGCCTTGTATATGTAACTATTTGTCAAGTGTTTTTCATGGCGACGGAAGCAAACACCACCGCAATTCAAGAATGACGCTGCTACATTCACATATATCATACTCAGGGTTGGGGAGTAACGGATTACATGTGGACCCGTTACATGTAATGGATAACCAAAACACTGTAACCGTAACCCGTTACGTTACCAGCTAAAATATTGTAATCGATTTAAAGATACTTTTTTTTAAACTAGATGATTACTTGTAGGATTACTTTTAAATTCAGAAAATTGGACACCTTTCTGTTTTCTCAACGACATTGAAATCATCATTGCAAGTTTAAGTTTGCTCCTCCTGAGCGAGTCTGACCACAAGTCAGAGTCCACTATGACACCGAATGCGTTTGATGGATCGCGGGAAAAGGGCAGGAATAGGCTTTTGTATGCTCCATTCCAAGCTACACTGAGTGCACAAAACATGTTTCATGACATAGACTGACCAGGTGAAAGCTATGGTCCCTTATTGATTTTACTTGTTAAATCCACTTCAATCAGTGTAGATTTAGGAGGAAACAGGTTAAAGAAGGATTTTAAAGCCTTGGGACAATTGAGACATGGATTATGTATGTGTGCCATTCAGAGTGTGAATGGGCCAGACAAAATATTCAAGTGCCTTTGAACGGGGTATGGTAGTATGTGCCACGCGCACCTGTTTGTGTCTTTCTTCATAATGCATTTGTATACATTACACAAACTACAATTTGTTGGGGCTAATGTTAGCTAGCTAGTTAGGTGTCTAATGTTAGCTAAGCTCGGTGTTAACATTAGGGTTAGGGGTTAAGGTTAGGGTATGGTTAAGGGTTAAGGTTAGGGCTAGTTTAAATGCTAGCTGTACTTAAAAGGTTAGGTTTAGGAGTTAGGTTAAAGGGTTAAGGTCAGGGTTAGCTAACATGCTAAGTAGTTGCAAAGTAACTAATCATCAAAAATGCTAAAGTTATCCATGATGAGATTCAAACACACAACTATTTTGTTATTTTGTTTGTTCTGTGTTCATTCATTAAATAAATAAGAATGTACGCATACCACGCTGCACCTTGGTCTCCTTCGTACGACGGACGTGACAGTGGCAACAGGGGAGTTTAGAAAGGAGGAACTCCCTTAAACATTTATTCCAAAGCTGGGGATCCTCACTGCAGCTTGTTGCAAGAGCACATTTTTCACTAGCTAGCTGTCCTCCAATCGCAAAAACATTTGTTTTCATTTTTTTTCACCTTTATTTAACCAGGTAGGCTAGTTGAGAACAAATTATAATTTACAGCTGCGACCTGGCCAAGATAAAGCAAAGCAGTGAGACACAAACAGCAACACAGAGTTACACATGGCATAAACAAACATACAGTCAATAATACAATAGAAAAAGTCTATATACAGTGTGTGCAAATGAGGTAGGATAAGGGGGGTGAGGCAATAAATAGGCCATAGTGGCGAAATTATTACAGTATGGCAAATTAAATACTGGGGTGATAAATGTGCAGAAGATGAGTGTGCAAGTAGTGGTACTGGGGTGAAAAGGAGCAAAATAAATAAAATAAATAACAATATGGTGATGAGGTAGTTGGATGGGCTATTTACAAATCGGCTACGTACAGGTGCAGTGATCTGTGAGCTGCTCTGACAGCTCACAGAGCTTAAAGCTCGTGAGGGAGACATGAGTCTCCAGCTTCAGTGATTTTTGCAGTTCGTACCAGTCATTGGCAGCAGAGAACTGGAAGGAAAGGCGGCCGAAGAAGGAATTCGCTTTGGGGGTGACCAGTGAAATTTACCTGCTGGAGCGCGTGCTGCGGGTGGATGCTGCTATGGTAACCAGTGAGCTGAGATAAGGTGGGGCTTTACCTAGATGACCTGGAGCCAGTGGGTTGGCGGCGGATATGAAGCGAGGGCCAGCCAACGAGAGCATACAGGTCGCAGTGGTGGGTAGTATATGGGGCTTTGGTGACAAAACGGATGGCACTGCATCCAATTTGCTGAGTAGAGTGTTGGAGGCTATTTTGTAAATGACATCGTCGAAGTCAAGGATCGGTAGGATAGTCAGTTTTACTAGGGTATGTTTGGCAGCATGAGTGAAGGATGCTTTGTTGCGAAATAGGAAGCCAATTCTAGATTTAATTTTGGATTGGAGATGCTTAATGTGAGTCTGGAAGGAGAGTTTACAGTCTAACCAGACACCTAGGTATTTGTAGTTGTCCACATAGTCAGAACCGTCCAGAGTAGTGATGCTGGATGGGTGGGTAGGTGTAGGCAGCGATCGGTTGAAGAGCATGCATTTAGTTTTAATAGCATTTAAGAGCAGTTGGAGGCCAGAGTTGTATGGCATTGAAGCTCGTCTGGAGGTTAGTTAACACAGTGTCCAAAGAAGGGCCAGAAATATACAGAATGATTGATAGGCAGCTTAAACTCCTTCATTTCAATTTAAGTAACCTACTGTTTTTATCTGGGATTCAAATGCACTGTATACAAAAAAATTCAATGTTTTTTCATGTGCATATCACAAATTTCCAATAAGCAATTTGTGTCTATTTCACAATAATCTGTGATACTGGGTTGGATATACATAGCGAATTGAGGTGAATCACACTGCTGCTCTGTCATCAAGCTATCTGCACCGTTCAGATTGTGGTTGTTGTGGATGGCTGTTCCTAATTGTACATGCATATTTGAACCCAATAATGGTTGAATTGAAGACGTTTAAGCTGCCTATCGATCATTATATTTGCGACTAGAGGAGACCTAGCTAGTGAAAAATGTGCTCTTGCAACAGCTGCAGTGCAGATCCCAGCCTGTGGAATAAAATGTTTAAGGGAATTCATCCTGTCTAAACCCCACGTGGTGTTGTGCTCCATACTGTCAAAAGTAGTTTCTTTTAAGAAGACCACAAGTAGAGCTTTTATTTCTCAATCTTATTTGTGCTGATTCCCTCCAAAAATGCCCATATGCTTAATTAACAGACACATGCTCAAACTTGTGTACTATTAAACATCTGCAAATGATCAAGATATCAAAGTGTCACCAACCAAATGTAAACAATAGGCCTACAGTATAGCAAATGCAGAATACTGCGCTCATTTTTCACATGCAAATAGCACTTTTCCCAAAAGCAGCATTTATTTTTCAACTCGAAGGCATGAGCCCAATTAGTCCTCCATGACGACAAAATCATAAACAACAGAGTAGGGCTGGCTAATAAGTCCTTCCTTTTCGGCTTACGCTCAGGTAAAACAATTTAGCTAATCTATATTTCCATATTTCCAAGTCCTATTCTTGAAGATCAAGGGGTATAACATTAATTGCAATGACTGGAAATCTGACAAAATCAGTTTTTTGTTTTATATGAAGGTATAGTCTAATCACATTACTATCTGTGGTAGAAGCCTACAGAATCAACCCATTGAGTGAATTGTAACATCCATTTATGGCCAGCTATGTCAAATCTAACATTGATTTATCCTGCAATAGATAACTCTTGAGCAGGTTGACGTTTATTGGGATGAGTCATGTCCTTGAGGCAGAACTGACTCCGCTAGATGGGCAAGCTGCAAAGTCAAAATTGTCCTACACTGGTTTGAGAAGAAATATTCAATGAGTTCCTACCCTCTGTTGAGAGAGGATGTGGAGGAGAAAAGCTGGATGAGGATAGACAGAGCAGAGCATAGGCAGGAGGGGAGGAAGATACGAATTGGGGATAAAAAACCAACAGAACAGAGGCCTGCGGGCTCCTTTGACCCAGATACATAGAGCATTGTGTGTCCTGCAGGCTTCTGTCCGAGTCGGAGCTAGCAATCATGTGTCTACCTGAACATTTGTCAGCCTGCACGGCCGTACTACCACCAATCAGACCCCATTCTATTGGCCATGCCTCGACACAAGGCTCTTCTTGACAAATGTCACTAAGACCCCTATTTTAGGGATTCTATTTCCTCACCTCTCTTGTGTTTTTCTGTTTAAATTGTGTTTTATTGAATTGTATTACCCTATAACTATACTGTATATCAGTGTCTACTTTGTACATGTTTTACTTAAACTTGAAATTGAAGTGTGATGTGGAGAATAGTTGCTCACATGGTTTGTTTTGGATGTCATGTATGTGTCCTACTGTGTATATCTACTTGGAGGACTGGGACGCTGCTTGCATCTTGAAGAAGATCTCTCTTGAACACTCTACTCCTAACCATATGCTGAATTCCAAATCAATCCCTACCCCCTAGGGAGTAGGTGCTATGGTCAGATGTGGAACTCAGCATACACATCTACCTGAACTCAACACATACTCACTACCACCTACCGCTAGACGCACATACTCTACTCAACTCCACCCGCTAACAGACCAGTAGACTTATGCATATGCATCCTTTTGAAAACATTCTCCCAAATCCCATTCTTTTTCTATTCATGTCTTCATCCACCTTTCTGTCTTCACCCCTGCCCACCTCAGCCTCCCCTGCCCACCTCTCCTCCAATATGCACTAACAAGAGGGCGTTTCAGAACATTACATTTGCCCCACATACAATAAACCCAAGCCCCTATGCACCGTGACACAATGCCCATATGGGCTGCCATATTTCTTAATCACACAAGCTGAATCCCACGATGGACATGTACTGAGAGAGAGAGAGAGAGAGAGAGACGCATGCCTGACCTGCATGCCAAGCAGCTAATTTCTCTCTCTCTCTCTCACTCTCACACACGCACGCACACACACACACACACACACACACACACACACACACACACACACACACACACACACACACACACACACACACACACACACACACACACACACACACACACACACACACACACAGTCCCCCTCCTAGACACTGCGGCACCACATCCACACCTGGCCAACACCTGCATGCCAGTACCACCCCGGAACGAGCCAGCCAAAACACACCACACACATATCATACACACACTCACACACCCGTCCTCTGATCCCTGCAGAAAGCAGGGAGTAGAGGAGAGGCATACCCATTACATCATGTCTTACCTGCACTGGTCTCCCCTACACACTCACAGACTCATACAGACACTTGCTGATCATGGTCACATGCACACACGCATGCACGCAGTCAGGTACAGATACAGCTCTCTTGCACGCGCTCTCTTTCTCCCTCACCCCTTTCTGTCTATCCTTTTCTCCCTCTCTCTGCATCACATGAGGCAGCAGAATGTCATCTATCCCACAGTAACACCAGAACAGACAGGATTCTGCACGTCTCCATTAAATAATGAAAGGGAGAACTGGTACCGTTGTTGCTACTTATCGAGCCTGCTACTGGTGACTGGTGGTGGTTCATCGGTTCGCATGCTGCTCCACATGCCTCCCTCTCCTTCCTCCTCCTCCCTCTCCATTTTCTGACGGCATTCGCTCTGTTCTCCCACGAGCCCCCGAGGAATCAGTAAATCCCAGGCAGTGTTGGTCTGGTTATATACAAAGTAGAGCCAAGCAGAGTAGAGTGTCCTCTCTCTCTCTGTCTCTATACCACTACAGCCCAATCCCAGTTTCAGCCTTTCTCTCACAACTCATTCCTCTCTGTTTCTCTCCCTCTCTCTGCTGCTGCCATCCGTACTCTCTTCCACTCTCTCTTCTTGCCTAGGCATTACCAGCCATATGATATCATTGACTTCCTTATATGGGAATGGGGGTTGCCATGGAAACCACGGACTCCACCTGTTTCTCTCTTTATTTGTCCTTCCATCTCTCCCTCTTTTTCTCCCTCTTTCTCTCTCTCTCTCTCTCTCTCTCTCTCTCTCGCTCGCTTGTGTGCAGAGATAAATGGCTGTGCCAGGGTAAATACACAGAGCAAATGAAAAGCTGGGGAGGAAAGAGAGAAGTGGTTGGAGGGATACTTGGCCCGATGGAGGAGAGAGTGTGGAGAGACGACAGAATTCTCAGGGAGGGGATGGAGGTAGAGGGATGGAGGGATCAGGACAGAGGGATGGCAAGGGATAAGGGTATATACAGTATCTCTATTTGTCCTTCCTATCTCAAATCTCTGTTTCCATCTCCCTCTCCCTCTGACACTTTCTGATAACTCTACTAGCCAACGATGTCATGATGAACTGATGAATTGACACCTGGATACTCCTGTGGTTCTCAACTGCTTTTGTACCTGGGGTGGGCAATGGCTATGGCCAAGGTAGATCTTAAAGAAATTGATAAGTAATATAATTTGTCACCATATCCTTTACACCAATTCTTTCACAAAGTGAAAAGAGATCAGGGTAGATGCTGGGGGGTTGATTCTGGCCATGGTGTTGAGAGTATTGAGATGTTACCTGCTGTTGGCGGCCACAGTTAGGTGAGCCCTGGCCCTGAGACATACAAGGGCTGGCCGGGTACTTCTGATTCTTCTGGAGGTCCATGAAGGCTCCGCGCTGGCGCTCTATGTCAGCCTTGTGAAGGTTCGTAAGGGCCTCCAGGCTCTTGGCAGCGATGTCGTTGTGGCGTTGGCGGTCCCCCGAGGTGGGCGCCTGCCCCCCGTTGTTGTTGTCAGGGAAACGACGCGTGCCACCGTGGCCCAGGGTGTGGTACTCCCGCGGGAACTCGGCATCCCCAGCGGAGATCTTGTGACCCTTTCTTCTATCCCGGCCTGAAGGGGTCAAAAGTGAGGAAACATGGGCCAGGGGTTGGATTGGAGAGAGGAAGTGAAAGGTGAGAAAATGTGCTCTGGTTATACATAGATTTAATAACATATGCAAAATATTTTATATCATCATTACTTTTTCATAAAGGTAAATACAGGATAGATATTGCTGTATGTATGTTGGGTGTTAGAGGAGGAGATCACTGGAGGCTGCTGAGGGGAGAACGGCTCATTACAATGGCTGGAACGAAGCGAATGGAATGGCATCGAACACCTGGAAACCGTGTTTAATGTATTTGATTCCATTACACTGATTCCGCTCCAGTCATTACCATGAGCGCGACCTCCCCAATTAAGGTACCACCAACCTCCTGTAGAGGAGCTGCTTGGAGAGATAGGACTCTCTCAGAGCCATCTGACATGTACGTATGATCCAGTCATTGGCTACCGATAATCCCCGAGCCAAAGGAAATCTCATTCAGCTAAACACACACACACACACACACACACACACACACACACACACACACACACACACACACACACACACACACACACACACACACACACACACACACACACACACAAACAATATATATCTATAGCCCCAACAGCTGTAGCATCTGCCAAAGCCCACAACAGTCAAGCCTATCTTGTTGGGGCCTCAAGGGGACACTACTGTCACAGGGTGAGGTCACAAATCTTGGCGATGACAGCAAGTTTGTCACCATTGCTTGTCAGGACCATTCGGTGTTAGAAGCCGTGATTGGTTGTGAGCTGTTCCTTCAGAGCGCCACCTTCTGGCCATGGAGATATATAGCTTGAATAAATTGACCAAGGATGGTCACTAAAGGAGCTAAATGAGCTGCCTAGGGAAACCCAGTGAATGTCCCTTTTCAGAACATCCATAGTAACTAGATCTGCTGGCTAGGCAGTACCAGACCGTAGAAAATAGCTTTTCCACCGTCTCCCGTGAATTGAATGGGCAGAGCATGAGAGAGAGAGAGAGAGAGAGAGGGAAAGAGAGAGAGAGAGAGAGAGAGAGAGAAACAGAGAGAGAGAGAACGAGAGAGAGAGAGAGAGAGAGAGAGAGAGAGAGAGAGAGAGAGAGAGAGAAACAGAGAGAGAGAGAACGAGAGCAGGCACGTGAAGTCCCACACACACGCGCATACACAGGCTCTTCCCACGCAAACTCTCCATCTGCAACCGCAGCTGTGCATCCAGAATTGGACGCAATACAGTCCACCAATCAACTCATAAATAAAGGAGAAAACGATCCATGTCAGAGTACATGATCAACCATAGCAGTGCATGCGTCAATGCATTATTTCAAAATGTTACATAAGCCGTTGAGCCGTTAACCATTCAGTGTTGCACTCCCCTCTGTTTTGGCACGTCGGCCTACAGTATCTAAACAGCTGAAAGCACTGAATCCATACAGTAAATCAAATGTCTTATGAACACGCTGATAGAGGGATCCATATTGATCTTCTGCAGTTTAGCCCCATTACTTAGTCTGTGGAGAGGCAACTCTACATGTGATTATCTCAAGGTTAGAGAGCCACAGCCACACAGCTGTTAAAGTTCTCCGAACGCCACACATGTTCTTAAGGTAAATACAGTCAAGGGCTGGTGCCCTGCACCCAGTTTAAAGGGATATTTCACTCAAAAACACTCTTCAGCATTTTGTTCATTAGTCCACAATTCCCCAAAATCGTGCATGTCAGCAGTCTATTTTTTTGTTGTTAAAACGTAGAAGATGTTCAGTACATAGCAATCACTGTGATGATGCTTTTTGCAGTGTTTCTTATGATTGATTTGGTTTCAGATGTAAATCTTGTGGTGGAGTAGGGCAGGGATCCAGGGATTCCATGATGCAGCCATGACAGCAAAAGATCTGTTAGAGGAGACAGGGAAAATCTATCGTAGGCTGAAGGTTTTCTAATGGAACATGTGTGAAGCCAAAGGCATATTTTCACATCGATTGGACAAAATAGTATTGACAGTTCTATTCTATTCTTCAAGTGATGTGAATAGATGGCATATTCACTTTTAATTTGATATTCAAATCATATTAATATAACAAATGACATTTGCAATGAAACCAGTTCAATCCATCTATATACAAGGAACCTTGTACCTCCCCCGTGCTTTTCCACCCCCTGACATGGCAGTATAACTCACAGCAGCGGGATTCTTAATGACCCGTCACCTCCAACACAGGTCCCTTCCTCACCTGTTATTAGAAATGTTACGGGAACGTTAATTACTCCATTAATACTGGTGACGAACATCCTTTTAATTTCTCCGACTCACACTGCTGAATCTTTTATGTCAACTTTTGTCACTGTAGTGGGAGGCCATCGCTCTCCTTCACCCCTCCTACTCTCCCTCTCTCCTCGACCTATCTTGTCCATAAAGTGTCGTCATCCCGGTACAGTTTGTGAGGCGGCCGGAGATTCATCATCGGAGCTAGTGTTCATTAGAGTTAAAGCGGAACTTAAGACGCGGTGAGTGATAGTCATTGCCCGGGCGCCGTCGTATTTCAGCCAACCTGGAGTCTGGACAAATTCCAAATGGCTTGGCTCAAGGCTGTGGCCAAACATTTCTCATTATGGGGCAAACACAACAACCTTGGTCGCTGCTGACATGGGAGGTGTGACAGAGGCCATTTTTTTTAAGATGGTTTCCTCACACTGACTCCTGGTTATTTCTGCTCCGCTCTGGGAGTGGTAAGTTTGTGTTATGGCCAAGTTCTATCAAAATGATTTCATAGCTCCTTCCCTCCTTAAAGTAATCACTTCTTTCCTTCCTTCCCTCCTTTCCACCTTCCTCCCTATCAACTCCAAATCAAATCAAATCCAATTTTATTTGACACATACGCATGGTTAGCAGATGTTAATGCGAGTGTAGCGAAATGCTTGTGCTTCTAGTTCCGACAATGCAGTAATAACCAACGAGTAATCTAACCTAACAATTCCAAAACTACTACCTTATACACACAAGTGTAAAGGGATAAAGAATATGTACATAAAGATATATGAATGAGTGATGGTACAGAACGGCATAGGCAAGATGCAGTAGATGGTATCGAGTACAGTATATATATATGAGATGAGTAATGTAGGGTATGAAACATTATATTAAGTGGCATTGTATAAAGTGGCTAGTGATACATTTTTTACATCAATTTCCATCAATTTCCATTATTAAGTGGTTGGAGTTGGGTCAGTATGTTGGCAGCAGCCACTCAATGTTAGTGATGGCCTTGAGATAGGAGATGTTTTTCAGTCTCTTGGTAACTGCTTTGATGCACCTGTACTGACCTCGCCTTCTGGATGATAGCGGGGTGAACAGCCAGTGGCTCGGGTGGATGTTGTCCTTGATGATCTTTATGGCCTTCCTATGACATCGGGTGGTGTAGGTGTCCTGGAGGGCAGGTAGTTTGCCCCAGGTCATGCGTTGTGCAGACCTCACTACCCTCTGGAGAGCCTTACGGTTGTGGGCGGAGCAGTTGCCGTACCAGTCGGTGATACAGCCCGACAGGATGCTCTCGATTGTGCATCTGTAGAAGTTTATGAGTGCTTTTGGTGACAAGCCAAATTTCTTCAGCCTCCTGAGGTTGAAGAGGCTCTGCTGCGCCTTCTTCACAATGCTGTCTTGTGTGGGTGGAACAATTCAGTTTGTCCGTGATATGTACTCCGAGGAACTTAAAACTTACTACCCTCTCCACTACTGTCCCGTCGATGTGGATAGGGGGGTGCTCCCTCTGCTGTTTCCTGAAGTCCACAATCACCTCTTTTGTTTTGTTGACGTTGAGTGTGAGGTTATTTCCCTGACACCACACTCCGAGGGCCCTCACCTCCTCCCTGTAGGCCGTCTCGTCGTTGTTGGTAATCAAGCCTACCACTGTAGTGTCGTCCGCACACTTGATGACTGAGTGGGAGGCGTGCATGGCCACACAGTCATGGGTGAACAAAGAGTACAGGAGAGGGCTCAGAACGCACCCTTGTGGGGCCCCAGTGTTGAGGATCAGTGGGGTGGAGATGTTGTTACCTACCCTCACCAACCTTCCTTCCTTCATTTACTCCCTCCCTAAGTTGGTCGGCGGTCACTGATGTCAGCCATATTACTTTCACAACTTGATATCGCACAGCTATCTCCGCTTTCTGACAGCCTCCGGTTCAAACATTTTCTTGCTGAACCATGGACATACTAGCCTGGTCCCAAATCTGTCTGTGCTGTCTCGTCAAATGTTTGCAAGGCAGCACAAACAGATCTGGGACCAGGCATCGACACACTGCTTCCTTCCACCCAACAGCTGGACTGCAGACAGTTAGAATTCAGTTAGCTCTTCCTGTTTTTGAAGAGCTTGGTTACTGGAAGAGCATGACTGACCCTTCAGAATAGCACTGGAAACATAGGGGATTGAACCCTACCGACTGCACTGTTTAATTCTAGTAATGTGAATGGAGGGTTTGACATGTTAACCATTAGTAATGCAAATAGGAAAATAATAGATTATCAATGTTTTGGGTGCTGGGTCCAGAGTACAGGATATTGAAACAAATCTGTCATCAAGTACAGACAGTCGTGTTTGTCTGCATGTATCATTCAGAATTATGAAGAGCACGAAAATTGTGTGCATCAATTCAGGGACAAAATATTGAAATATATTGGTGCTCTATGAAAAATATATTATTTGAGTGTGTCCCTGTGCTCCCAGCAGGGGGAATTGGTTCTGCCAGAGATAAACATCTCACCATGAAAACTCAATGTCCTCAACACATATATATATGCGCACGCACACACACACACACACACACACACACACACACACACACACACACACACACACACACACACACACACACACACACACACACACACACACACACACACACACACACACACACACACACACACACTACTGCAGATTCTCATTACTGTGCTCTCTCCTCCTCTCATTCTATTCCTTCTCTCTCCACCACAATTCATTCATATTCCAGTGGCCTCTGGCCCAAACCGTACATTCATAGCATATACCACTTTCTCTACTAAAGATCCCACCCACATCTTACAGTACAGTACCACAGTTTACCACGGTCCATCAGCCGACAGCCTGTCACAGGGCTAAGCACATGACACCCTGTAATTACAATCAAGAACAGATTGTTCAGTGAAGTGTCACTGGGAGGACCTGAGACAAATTTGTGACCGTTTGTCAGCCGGAAACTGTACATCAGTGATCATCATCTAGATTCAACCGCAGGCCAATTTTTTCTTGAGTGGATGGTCGAGGGGGCTGGAACATAATCCCAGATCAATTGTAGACTGCGAATTGACCCCAATTCAAAGAGTTTCATAATATTTGACTAAAACATAATTGTTTCAAACCGTGCTTACGCGATCACATCTCTTATTATGCATGGGAATACATGGGAACCGATTTTCCTAATTAAAATCAGTTTAGGCAGATTTTGGGGTGTTTGTTTTTTTTGCCAAGAAAACATGGGGGGCCAAATATCAACCCCACCTCCCATTGGCCACTTCAGATAGAAAGGTTGAAATGGTGATTACATAATGATGACGATATTCCATTGCATATCGTATGAACCTCAATTCACTTTATCATTATACCTTGGATTATGTTTTGGAATATATTTTATACAGTACCTGTGCATAACTACTATGACAGCTGGTGCGTGTCATTTTTAGGTTTTGACAATGCAAACTGTGTTAACCATGGCCCCAGTCATTTGTTATTGCGAACATTGTCCCAGGCTAGGATCTATGCTTGGAAATGAGGAGACTTTCTCTCCCTCTGGGTTCAGACATAGGTTCTTGCTGAGTGATGTGTGTCATTGACTGAAAGCCCGGGCTGGATGAGTCATAGTCTGTGAGCTATTAACGCAGACTAATTATTAATGCAGACTAATTAAGACTGGGATTCAGCCAGGCAGCAAGCTCTGTGAATGAGGGGCAACCAAGCGGCATTAGGGTGGAGCGTGTACACAATGTCATGAATAAGGGTTTACTATAGGTTCAACAACACAAATACGAGGAGTAGGCGTGATGAGAGAGGCCTACTTAGGGCATACAATACCTTATGGTACACAAATAATGTAATATTATTGCATCCTTGGAGTGAGGAACGTGCATTATTTTGGAGCAGATGGCCTATTTAATGACCAGCCCTGCAGGACTGAAGTATTGTTGGCTTCTTCACTGCTTGCCAGTTAATTGATAAATGGATGTCATTCGTTAGCTACGAGAGTTTCAGTCCTGCAAGACCCGAATCGAATAGCCCTGTTTTTGGAGTCATAACACAAGCATACTACATCAGTATACTACACTATGCCTACCAAGGGAAACATTTTAAATGGATAGCATCTGTACCGTAAAGATCACTGCATGACGGCACTTCTTTGGTTAATATTTAGCAATTTGCTGAATCCACTCATTTTGCTTAAGCATAATTGCTTTGACTGCAAACGGGATGCACTCTGAGGCAATTCACACGCCAGCAGTTCATAACTGGCAACATTTTACATAAATATTCAACAATGGTCATAAGTCAACTGCTTCATGGAAAGTGAAGTAGGCTAAGCAATTAAAAAGACTGATGCGCAGTAGAAAAGGAAGGCTAATGTGAAATTGATTCAGTCTAGCAGACAATTAGAAAGAAATGTGTGTGTGTGTGTGTGTGTGTGTGTGTGTGTGTGTGTGTGCGTGCGTGCGTGCGTGCGTGCGTGTGTGTGTGTGTGTGTGTGTGTGTGTGTGTGTGTGTGTGTGTGTGTGTGTGTGTGTGTGTGTGGTCCGCTGGGTCAGCTCTGGGTGTCAGAGTTTCCATCACAACCAACCTGCTATAGCCTCACGGTCAGACCACCGGAGACCACAACCAGACCATAGCCCTACCACAGCCAGACCATAAATACAGACCACAGTCTGACCATTAATACTGACCAAAGTCTGACCACAGCAAGACCACTGAGCCAGACCACAACCAGACCACACGGTTAGACCATACAGCCAGACCACAGCCACTGACCACAACCATATCATAACCAGTCCAGAGACCACAACCAGACCAAAGACAGACCACAGCCAGACGACAACCAGACCACAGCCAGACGACAACCAGACCACAGCCAGACTAGACAGACAACAATCAGACCAGCCCTACCCCTCTCTCATCAGCTTTGAAAAAATACAGAATCTTGTAATAGGGAAATGACAGCTTTGAGAGTGTATCAAAAGGGTGGTCTATGTCTGTCAAGTTGACCTTAACTGCAGTGTTTATGAGTATTCTGATGGGAACCTGGCTATAAACATACTAGATGATGAACAAATGTACTGAGAAATTAAGCCATCATAGCGAAAACATAATTAAGTGCTCTGCGAGATGGGTGACATTATATCAAAGATACACAATTCTTTAAAAAAATTAAAAGCTGGATCAAAGGAATGACAACGAAACGCAAATTCCCCCTCAATTTGGGGCTGACATTCACTGCTGCAATAGTACACCGCCACTTCATTGAAAGTTGTTTTCAAGAAAAGAAGGCTCTAGATATCTGGGGATTTACAAACTGATATCAAAAGGATTCGGAAGTCTCAGATTCTGTAAGTCGGGGAATTTGGAAAATACATCAACTTCAAAAGCATCAAATTGATTTGGAGTCAGCAATACTCTCTCTGGGCTGTATAGACAACCCCTTATATATCACCAAAGCTGCAGCTCTTTCCGATATACGAAGCAAAACCTCGAAGTATGCTAAAAATAAAGTAAGATATTATCAGAAGCCATCAGCGTAAAAAGCCAGAGGGCATCATCCAACATGCTCATCAGAATTCCCCCCCTTCAAAAATTGTCTACACGGCTATTTCACAACAACATACAAGATGAATAGATCATGCAAACGACATGACCATTTGCATCTTGCTCTGGCATGTCTATTCGTTTACAACCTCATTCATATTCGTGGCTGCCTCAGCCACTTGAGAAATGGACTGGCAAAAGGCTAACTGTGCCGTTTAAGAAAGTGAGACTTTGTCTAGTGCTCCACATGGGGTCTAATAGTCCATTAACTTATCAAGGTCAATCCGGGTTAAGGCTGATGTGCCTTGCCTGGTTGCCGCATACTTCTCTCCCTGGGCAGCAGAGCGGAGCACTGGAGGATTTGGGCTCCACCACACTTCGAGCATCCAGCCCCTCTCCCTCTGCTTCTCTTCCTGGGTTATGCAAAAGCCAGATAATCTTGGTGCATGCAGCTTGCAAGAAGAAGGTCTGCTACTGTATGCAGCTGAGCTGACTGCCCTGCATGGCTCATTTCAGCACCACTCATCCAGTCCACTGATGCGGAATTTGTCAATTATAGAACAGCAGGAATGGATGGATCGTACCTGACTGGTCCTGTGCCGGTGTATTCTTTGCAGAGACTCTACATGGCAGTGGAGTGTGTGTGTGGTGTGTGTGTGTATCGAGCGCCAATGAAGAGCTAAGGAGGAGTGCAAAGTGCAGTGCTGGAGGTAGGCAGGGTTTGTGACTGTGCTGCTGAGACTGTGTGTGTGTGTGTGTGTGTGTGTGTGTGTGTGTGTGTGTGTGTGTTGTGTGTGTGTGTGTGTGTGTGTGTGTGTGTGTGTGTGTGTGTGTGTGTGTGTGTGTGTGTGTGTGTGTGTGTGTGTGTGTGTGTGTGTGTGTCTCTCCCTCTCTCTCTCTCTCTGTGAGTATAATCCTTTCCCCGTCTTCAGGGACAAGCTGCAAATCAGCCTCTTTTTTTCTCCCCTCTCCCTCTCTTCTCTCACTGTATCTCAGACTCGCACATGAGCCTCCAGTACAATGATCCTCCCATGCCTCCACCTTTCGCCAGATAACACAGGATGCAGAGAGCTGTCTCTCTCTCTCTCTCTCTCTCTCTCTCTCTCTCTCTCTATTAATGACTGTAACTGTATCTTTCTTTCTCTTCCACTTTTCTTTTTGGTTTTCGGTGCCCCCCTCGCTGTCGGTGCCGCAAACGCCTCGTGTACCCTCGTGTACCCTCGTGTACTCGATTAGACATCCACTCTTTTGTCGGATTTATATATGCATGTTGTTTACACTCCAAGGTGAAACACACATGCCCGTTCAATTAGGGATGTTTATGTAGTCAGAGATTGTTTGTAAGTCCACATTTACGAAAGGGATGTTTACTTCGTACATACACATCCAGTCACTGTTGATGAGAGCATATTTTTTGGGATGTTGGTTTACTGTCAATATTGCGTTTGTTTGTCTTGGTCGTCGACTCAAATATAATGCTAATAGATTTACGAATGGTATTTGCCCACCCACTATTGTAGTGCGGTTACACAGCTAAGTAGTGGGACATTGTTTTATTTTTACATAGTTTGTATTTATTCTGGATCCCCATTAGTTCCTTCCAAGGCAGCAGCTACTCTTCCTGAGGTCCAATCACAATTACATAAGATAAAACAATACATAACACAACACATTATGACACACTAATAATGTATTGTGATGTTAATAGACAACCACATCTAATTTGTAGTTCCTCATGATTATGGGGGAGCGATAGAGCCTTAAGGTTGTAACAGAATCAACCTGGCAGAAAGTGTTAGCACTGTGTCAATCAAAGGTTACATTTTTACCTATGTAGATATAGGCAATAGATAACAATTGTATTTGGACTCACGTTGTGCTTGAGGAGAAAGTGTGGGTAGTAATGATATCCCCTATTCTATATTAAAACCAAATTCCCACTGATGTAAGGTGTAGTAAGGAACAACGCAACTGGGCTGATTAGTGCAGACTGGTTTGGGATTCAGGCTGAAGTCTGTGTGGCAGAAATGGAGAGGGACAGACTCACTTGTAAAGAATATGGGCAGGGTAAGGAACAAGCTTTTGCAGTGTGTGTGTGTGTGTGTGTGTGTGCGCATATGCATGCGTGCATGTGTGTGTGTGCGCAGGCGCACTTGCATATTCGTTTGCGTATGTGTGAGCAAAAACCCAAGTTAAGCGCGATCTAATCAGCAAGCACTTTCTTGCTCTTCCTCTCCACTCCCTCTCTGCCTCTCTTTCTCTTCCATACTCTTTCTTACCTACCTTTCAGGTTGTTGTTTTTTTCATCTCGTCAAAGGATTGCTGATAGGAGATTAACATTGTCAATCAGTTTTTGATCCATGCCACCCAATAATGAACCAATGCCTAAAGACCAGAACAGATAAGGAACAGAAATAAGAAGTGCTACGTCTGCTTGTGATGCAGGGCTAAACATGACAGTACACTGTCAGATATCAGGTTCAGATGGGCCGCGTGTATATTCAACAAACGGGTAGTTACACATCCACACTGCAATTTAGTAATCAGACGTCAGTCTCGGGTTTGTTTGCTCTCAGTCAACACAAGTCAAATCATCAAACCTGCTTAGGAGCAAAGAAAGGTGGGGATATGCCACATCTGTCACATACAAAATGGCGGAGAGGGAACCCTGAAGACGGATGTCTATTTCTGAAATCGGACAGCAATCATGGCTCCATTTCCTCCATGACAATCCACTGTCAGTAAGACCAGTGTGAAAATAACCCCTTGCCCCCCCTATGTCTTGGCTGTCAAGGCTCAACCTAGCCTTCCACTGGGCGTAAATTCTGGGTGCTTCGGCCATAAAGCTTTCAACCCTGGAAATGGATTTGGGCCAAATCGGTATGGAAATTCAATAATGTTGTATCCAAAGGCATTCAGCTAAGAACCCTTTTCACAAGTCAAAATGTATCAATTTTCCCTGAGAGTTTCACTTTGGGAACCCTCACTCCCTCCAGCGGTATTGGTTGTTGTGGGTTATATGTTTAAAGGTGATATATGTGATATATGTGCATATGTAAGTATACAGTACCAGTCAAAAGTTTGGTTTTAAATATATATTTACTATTTTCTACATTGTAGAATAATAGTGAAGACATCAAAACTATGAAATAACACATATGGAATCATGTAGTAACCAAAAAAAAGTGTTAAACAAATCAAAATATATTTTATATTTGGGGCCTCCCGGGTGGCGCAGTGGTCTACCAAACTTTTACATATGCACATATATCACATATATCACCTTTAAACATATAACCCACAACAACCAATACCGCTGGAGGGAGTGAGAGTTTCCAAAGTAAACTCTCAGGGGAAATTGATACATTTTGACTTGTGAAAAGGGTTCTTAGCTGAATGCCTTTGGATACACTGCATCACAGTGCCCTGTGCCACCAGAGACTCTGGGTTCGAGCCGAGGCTCTGTCGCAGCCGTCCGCGACGGTGTTTCCTCTGACACATTGTTGTGGCTGGCTGCCGGGGTGGATGCGCGCTGTGTTAAGAAGCAGTGAGGCTTGGTTGAGTTGTGTTTCGGAGGACGCATGGATTTCGACCTTCGTGTGTAGCGATGAGACAAGATAGTAACTACTAATAATTGGATACCACGAAATTGGGGAGAAAAGGGAGTAAATTTCATATATAAATTTTTTTTATATTTGAGATTCTTCAAAGTAGCCACCCTTTCCATTGATGCACACTCTGGGCATTCTCTCAACCAGCTTCAGCTGGAATGCTTTTCCAAAAGTCTTGACGGAGTTCCCACATGAGCTGAGCACCTGCTGGCTGCTTTTCCTTCACTTTGCAGTCCAACCCATCCCAAACCATCCCAATTGGGTTGAGGTCAGGTGATTGTGGAAGCCAGCACTCCATCACTCTCCTTGAGAGATTGTGATTGTGGAGCCCTTACACAGCCTGGAGGTGTGTTTTTTGGTTACTCCATGATTCCATATGTTATTTCATAGTTTTGATGTCTTCACTATTATTCTACAATGTAGAAAATAGTAAAAAATTAAGAAAAACCCTGGAATTAGTAGGTGTGTCCAAACTGGTACTGTATATGAATATAAAGAACCCTATATCTCACTTCAGGGCTACATATATGTTACTTTAACTCTGGACACAGGGAGTAACAGGCTTTCTCTCCTATCGTATTCAATCTCATCTCTCCTACAGTTGACTGGCCTGAGTAATCATCAGGACTCAAAGTCATCTCACCAGCTGTGTGTACTTGGAGTGAACGAGCTCTTTCAGGTCTATGCTTCAATGCCCTTCCTAGTGCTCTCTGTATCTCTCTGTGTCTCCTTGCCTCTGCCATCTCTCCCACTGTCAACAAGCTAGATCAAATAACGCACGAACAGTGGTTTAAAGTACGTATTTTACTTTACAACGTTCCAAAAGAAAACAATGTACTTTTTACTCTTTACATTTCCATGACACCCAAAATGATTTGTTACATTTTGAATGCTTAGCAGGACAGGAAAATGGTCCAATTCACACACTTATCAAGAGGATATCCCTGGTCATTTCTACTGTGTCTGATCTGGCAGACTCACGAAACACCCAAGCTTCATTTGTAAATGATGTCTGAGTGTTGGAGTGTACCCCTGGCTCCTTAAATTAAAAAAAAAACAAGAAAATGGTGCCGTTTGGTTCGCTTATTGTAAGGAATTTGAAAAGATTTATACTTTTACTCTTGATACTTAAGCATATTTTAGCAATTACATTTACTTTTGATACTTAAGTATATTTAAAACCAGGACTTTGACTTGAGTCATTTTCTATTATAGTATCTTACTTTTACTCAAGTATGACAATTGGGTACTTTTTCCACCCTCGCACAGGAAAACCTTATTTTCCCCATTTCCGTGAGACAGACCCTTTCCTGTATCCCTTTCCTGTATCCCTTTACTTCCTCAGTCAGGCACTTGCACTTTCCATGTATCTGATATCATGTTTGTTTGTTCCGCGAGGCTTTTGGAAGCGTGAGCTTGACTCATTCCGAGAAGAACTTGACTCATTGTCACTACACATGAAGAGGCCAATTTCAGGCATTCAAGTCTGAGAAAACGCAACAGTACCTGGAAAACCTCTGTACAGGGTCAAAGAAATATTCTAAATACAAACACATAACGTATTACAGACATTTATGGAACAACACAGGGCAATCTCTTCATTCAGTAAAAAATCTCAACTCATGCATAAGGCAAACCTTCTTCACAGACAGGGAATAATTGTTTGCCCACAGTGCGTCACGATTACATTTTTATGCACAGAAAACGTCAAACCTAATACACAACCCATATATTTCATCTTAAATTTACTCTGACGTCCTTTCCACTCAGGCCAGCATGAGACAGCTTCCTGTTTAAAAATCAATATCAATTGTATATTAACTTCCTGTTTATTAATCAATATCAATTGCAGATAAAGTGAGGGCTACCTTGATGTACAGCCCAAGGCAACATCTCCACGTGGAGCTCAGTAATACCAATTTAATGTCACAGTGGGGATAATATCAACATCTTGACCAGAAAGCACAGCATGTGCATCCCATACCCCTATCCTCTTATTTCATCCTCTCTCTCTCTCTCTCTCTCTCTATACTAAATCAACACCTAATTTTATTCCCATTTTGCCTGTAAAATATCCTTTCAAACCGCTGTAATACTTTATACATAAACTGTCCCATTCTTTAAAAAACACAATTCAACCAACTGATAGTCCAAGTCACTGACATCCCACCTGCAACCTTATTTGAAATACAGCATGTCAATACAACACTGTACATTTTAAAACATTTATCAATAATAATCATCTCGAAGAGATGAAACACGTACACAAATAAGACTTCAAACCAGGAAATGAAACGTTAGCATATCAATGAGAACATGAAAATGCTCCCAAGAAATTCCCAAATCAGCTTCCGTCCCCCAGGTAAACAGATCAAAGAGAACTGCCAGCCCCCAGCGTTTGAGAGAAAGCCACTCAAGTTAAAAAAAAAATAAAAAATACCTGCAGTAACTACAGTATGCACGGAGATAGAGTTGACATGCCTGGGGATGAAGAATTGCCCATTCTGCACCACGACAGTCGCACTTCTATACTGTCCTGTGCCGTGTTAGTACAGGATCCCTCTCTTCACAGCTCTGCTTTTTATAATTTCCCTCTGGTTTCTGCTCCCGTCATAGTATTTCTTCTTCTTCTACTATTATGTCTTTCTTTCAGCCCTCTTCTGCTCTTATCTTCATTCTTCTGTTTTCTCTGCATCCATATTTTGTCTGAGTTCAGTTTTTCTGGTACAACCACACTGCACGGGAGAGTGTGTTAGGTATGGTTGTGAGTGTGTCTGTTTTCGGGTGGGTTGGCAGGGGTTGGTGGGTGGGTGGGTGTGTGTGTATGTGAAAGCCAGCATGCTCCAGAGCAGGAGAGCCTCTCCCCAATGTCTTTGCATGTCCACTGAATAAACTCATGTTTTATAAATGTAGACTCCTCCCCCCTACACATTCTGCTTAAAGGCACAGTGGCCTTAAAATCAGGGACTGGTATCTGGTCCAAATGACCAGGGACGCTATTTAATTGGATACTCTTCAGGAAGTGCGACTTGTAAGGGAATTATGTTCTTATGAGAAATTATTTTCAACCAATGATAACGTCCCAACTATGTATTTATCACAACCACTATGTTTACCATTGGTTGAAGGTGTGACATTTTGGACAGTGTGCGGAGTCATCACATACTTTTCTTTTTAGAGATGTGTCCGACGCATCAACCAAACTTACTGACAGTTGCAATAAATAATGAACGAAGATGATGTGTCTCGACAAGAGCCCTAAAAAGTGTCCCATGTATGGGTGTACATGAGACGAAGTGGACACAGATGATCTATAAGCAGTGTGTGTTTTGTATGTATCTGTGTGTGCATGCGCTAGTGTGCGATAATGGACACAGGACAGACACAGTCAAAGTAAATCCTGTGTCACCTTAGGCTGTAATTCAATCCAGTATTAAATGCCATGAATTAATGAGAAGGTAGCCGTGTGTTTTCAGGGTGAGGAGTCCAGGACTGGTATACATCATATGCTGTATGACACAAGATAACACACACAACATGAAGGCTACCGTCCGTTCACCACAAAGTCCCATTTAGTTTGTTTGTTGCACAGAAATTGATGCATATTACTTTTTAAAGAAATGCATGCTTGTGTGTGTGTGAGTGTGTGTGTGTCTAGGTTTATGCCTGGGTGTGTGTCATGCAAGAGCCTCACGCTCTTCTCAATTTACATCAACAAGATAGCCCAGGCAGTAGGAAGTTCTCTCATTCATTTATATGCAGATGATACAGTCTTATGCTCAGCTGGCTCCTCCCTGGATTTTGTGTTAAATGCTCTACAACAAAACTTTCTTAGTGTCCAACAAGCTTTCTCTACCCTTAACCTTGTTCTGAACACCTCCAAAACAAAGGTCATGTGGTTTGGTAAGAAGAATGCCCCTCTCCCCACAGGTGTGATTACTACTTTAGAGCTAGAGGTAGTCACCTCATACAAGTACTTGGGAGTATGGCTTGACGGTACACTGTCCTTCTCTCAGCACATATCAAAGCTGCAGGCTAAAGTTAAATATAGACTTGGTTTCCTCTATCGTAATCACTCCTTTTTCACCCCAGCTGCCAAACTAACCCTGATTCAAATGACCATCCTACCCATGCTAGATTATGGAGTCATAATTTATAGATCAGAAGGTAAGGGTGCTCTCGAGCGGCTAGATCAGATTTGCCACCAATACTCCTTACAGGACACATCACTGCACCTCTATACTCCTCGTTAAACTGATCATCATCTCTGTATACCCATCTCAAGACCAACTGGTTGATGCTTATTTATAAAACCCTCTTAGGCCTCACTCCCCCTAGCTGAGATACCTACTGCAGCCTTCATCCTCCACATACAACACCGTTCTGCCAGTCACATTCTGTTAAAGGTCCCCAAAGCACACACATCCCTGGGTCGCTCGTCTTTTCAGTTCGCTGCAGCTAGTGACTGGAACGAGCTGCAAAAAACACTCAAATTGGACAGTTTTATCTCCATCTCTTCATTCAAAGACTGAATCATGGACACTCTTACTGACAGTTGTGGCTGCTTTGCATGATGTATTGTTGTCTCTACCTTCTTGCCCTTTGTGCTGTTGTCTGTGCCCAATAATGTTTGTACCATGTTTTGTGATGCTACCAAGTTTTGCTACCGTGTTG
Source organism: Oncorhynchus masou masou (assembly GCF_036934945.1). Lineage (NCBI taxonomy): Eukaryota > Metazoa > Chordata > Actinopteri > Salmoniformes > Salmonidae > Oncorhynchus > Oncorhynchus masou. The sequence goes on along the minus strand of NC_088242.1, from coordinate 37,582,216 downwards.
TCATGTTGTGTTGCTACCATGCTGTGTTGTCATGTGTCGCTGCCTTGCTGTGTTGTCTTAGGTCTCTCTTTTTGTAGTGTTGTGTTGTCTCTTTTGTCATGATGTGTGTTTTGTCCTATATTCATATGTTATTTCTTTTTCGTTTCTTTTTAATTTTGAATCCCAGCCCCTGTCCCCGCAGGAGATCTTTTGACTGTTGGTAGGCCGTCATTGCAAAATACGAATTTGTTCTTTACTGACTTGCCGAGTTAAATAAAGGTTAAATAAAATAAATGAAAAAGAGAGAACATGTTTGTGTACTGTATATTCTGTGTTTAGTCATGATGTGCCACAGTGCCCGTCTAGTGGTCTGATTTGTTTGTTGGCTGGTTAATAAAACATAGCGATAAATTAAAGATGGACGGGCCTGGCCTTGAGTCCTGTGAGTGGGCGATGCTCTCACTGGGCCAAGTTGGAGTGAGGCCTTCACTTTGCCCTTGAGCGAGCTACTGTATTTGCGAGGAGCGCTTCTCTCTAACGGCACGTCACTTTCAGGACAGGTCGAGATCGAGAAGACAGGTCGAAATGGGAAGATACTGCAAGATTCATGTTACTTTCCACTGAATTCCTTGCGGTTCAAAACACTTGAATTATTTCAGAGTATAATTAAAAAATGGAGACATGGAGAGTTAATCACACCTACAAAAGAGTGAGAGGTTAATGAGATCTGCAGAAAAGAGGGGAAGAGCAGGCAAAGAGTGACCAGAAGGGAAAAAGGGAATGTAGAGGTGGAAGAAAAGGGAGAGGAGGGAGTTAAAGGAAAAAGACAGAGTGGAGGGAGAGAGAGAGGACAGGGAGGGTGACTGTGAGAGGAGAAGGGAGAGAGAGACAGAGAGAGCAAGAGAGAGAGAGAGACTATAGTGACAGATTCATTGCTGCCCTTTGACAGCAAGTGCAGTTCCTCTTGCACTGTCTAGGCACAGCAGCTGAATAATGAATCTGGTTCCAGGCAACGCTGCAGAATGATTCAGTAATGCTACATTCATTAGGCTGACCCAGCAACAATCCCCACACAGAGAGAGGGAGGGAGGGAGGGAAATAGATGGGAGATGAGAAATCAAACATGAACAGATGTATTTATGCAGGATATCAACACATTTTCTTTTACGGTGACAATCTGTCAAATATATGTATAGGATATTTAACCCTCTTATACTGCTACAGTCTTGGTCCACTTCTCTCCATATCCGCCATTCATTAGAACCTAGCCTTTCACGATCATCTGACACTTCCTCTACTTCAAGCCATTAATTTACCTGCCCATCTAAAGGCCTATGGAAGAGAAACTGTTGCTGTGGCAACCCCTTGGTGTAGGGCTGGGGAAGCTTGCCCGAGTGGATCTGAAGGGTTAGCGAAGCTATTTATTTAACCACACACAGTTCTAGACCACCAGCGAAATCAAGTCTTAAGCTTTATAACCTACACGAAGCTATACAGCATGGTCTGCCTGTGCACTCTGCTGTCAAACGGCACATGCAGTGCCTTCAGAAAGTATTCACACCCCTTAACTTTTCCCACATTTTGTGTTACAGCCTGAATTTAAAATACACTGCTCAAAAAATAAAGGGAACACTAAAATAACACATCCTAGATCTAAATTAATGAAATATTCTTAAATACTTTTTTCTTTACAGTTGAATGTGCTGACAACAAAATCACACAAAAATTATCAATGGAAATCAAATGTATCAACCAATGGAGGTCTGGATTTGGAGTCACACTCAAAATTAAAGTGGAAAACCAATCTACAGGCCGATCCAACTTTGATGTAATGTCCTTAACTGGCCTGTCTCCTGGTAGCGCCTCTATGCTCTGGACACTACGCTGACAGACACAGCAAACCTTCTTGCCACAGCTCGCATTGATGTGCCATCCTGGATGAGCTGCACTACCTGAGCCACTTGTGTGTGTTGTAGACTCCGTCTCATGCTACCATTTGAGTGAAAGCACCGCCAGCATTCAAAAGCGACCAAAACTTCAGCCAGGAAACATAGGAACTGAGAAGTGGTCTGTTGTCACCACCTGCAGAACCGCTCCTTTATTGGGGGTGTCTTGCTAATTTCCACCTGTTGTCTAATCCATTTGCACAACAGCATGTGAAATTTGTCAATCAGTGTTGCTTCCTAAGTGGAAAGTTTGATTTCACAGAAGTGTGATTGACTTGGAGTTACATTGTGTTGTTTAAGTGTTCCCTTTATTTTTTTGAGCAGTGTAGATTGAATTGGGATTTTGTGTCACTGATCTACTGTGCAGCGACACTCCCCATCCAACCTGACAGAGCTTGAGAGGATCTGCAATGGGAGAAACTCCCCAAATACAGGTGTGCCAAGCTTGTAGCGTCATACCAAAAGAAGACTCAAGGCTGTAATCGCTGCCAAAAGTGCATCAACAAAGTACTGAATAAAGGGTGTGAATATGTAAATGTGATCAGCTTTTCTAATAAATTTGCACAAATTTCTAAAAACTGTTTTTGCTTTCTCATTATGGGGGTATTGTTTGTCGATTGATGGAAAAAAATACAATTGAATCAATTTTAGAATAAAGCTGTTATGTAACAAAATGTGGAAAAAGTCTGAATACTTTCCTAATGCACTGGAGTTACTTACCAAGACCGCATTGAAGTGACCTAGTTACAGTTTACTTAAAATGGCATGAAAATCAGTCAGCACTTGAAAATGGCTGTTTTTAGCAATGATCAACAGCCAACTTGATAGTGCTTGAAGAATTTTGTGGGTTGAATATTTGTCAATTATTCTTAATCTAGGTGTGCAAAGCTCAAAGTCTTACCCAGAAAACACTCACAGCTGTAACCAATGCCAAAAGGTGATTCTAACATGTATTGACTTGGGGTGTTGAATACTTATCTAAATCAACAGTGTTTAATTTCCCATTAAATCAGAATTATTCCACTGACTTGTGTTAGACAACTAAATACAAAAAATAAAAATCACACTTTGTAACAAAATGTGAAAAAAAGGAGTGTGAATAATTTCTGAAGGCACGGTACACATTGGTCTTAAAGTCCATTCTTATTATTTTTATTGTTATAAAGTGCTCGGATGGGAAGATATTTACAGTAAATGCAGATACTGTAACCATAGCGACGAGACAAATCCATCTGATCCCGACCATGATTACAGTGCAAAAATTTAAAATCAGATCCAATTCAACAAACCATATAAGAAAATCTATTATTTATTAAACAGTCATGAAAGAGACAGTTGCCATGTTGCATATCACACAATACAATTGAATTCAATGGGGGGAAAAAAAAAAAACGTGGCACAAAAGTAAACTGGCCTTGAATAACTTGAGATGTATACGTTGCACATCGAACACCACTTAATTCATATAAAACGCTATGAGCAATTGCAAGATTTCAAATAAGTCTCAGATGTCATTGATTGAAAGCCCATACAAGTATACACTATGAACATGCAGGGTAGGAACGAACAGCCCACATCTTTTTTTACATCTAACTACAAAAACAAGACATCAGAATAGTTCTCCCTCAACCAACATTGTGCAAAAAATATGCATTTAAGAGTGCTTAGTGTTATATGAATTTACAAGGCACTTACTAGTAGTGTGTCCTAGTATGAAAACCATACACAGTGAACTATAAAATAATCATTAAAAACATACATATGCACATTCAGAAGGCATGCCGAGTAGCTACAATATTTCACCAATCCTGGGGCTTATTCAAGATGGTGCAATTTTACAGAACATTCAGATAGAAATGTATTGTGCTGAAAAGGCTTGATAATTCCTGATGTGAAGAATATGGATTTTCAATAGCTCTATGGAATTTATTTCTAACTGATTCTAAACATTGCACCTCGCTGGGTAAGCCCCTGATGAATTCCTCAATGACAAATCAGCTCTCACGTCTTTGGCTCTGCTGTCCGGTGTACGAAGAGTGCTCCCTAGTGGTACACTCAGGAACTTGCACACTGTACATTCCACACATTGAAAGGGGCTCTATTCCACATGCAAATCGCCAAGCCCCTAAAGGATGTGTGAAAACAATGTTTTTTTTTCTCAAATTAAAGAACCTACTCAGTGATATCAGTTATAGCCATCCAGCCAACTATCCACAGACGTATTGCTTCACAAGGGAGTGAACAAGCCCTTTAGCAAGTCAAATTCTTTAGGTTTCAGCACAAAATCCTACCACGAACGATGACACTCTAAGATCCTAAAGCTGTGCAAAATGCGTAATTAAACTTACCCTCACAGGGATTGCAAGTAATTAATTAAAACATTAAAAAATGGGGGGGGGGGGGGTCTGAAACGACAAATAAGTTAGGTTCAATTAAAAATATATGATTTAAAAGCTACTGCTAGGGGTGTATAGCTGTGACCACCCATGTCCAGACCCCTACACACTAGTTACTGCATGTGACTTCAAGCTGCAATTTGTAACTTTTCAAAGTGTGCAACTGCAGCTCACAATTAAGGGTGTTCCCTCCTCGAGCACCCCATTGGATCTTTCATGAATGTCCCCCCCCCCCCAGCACCCCAATAGTTCCTGCATGAATACCCGACAGGCGGGGGCGAAGGACACTGTCTACCGGTCGCCCCCGCCTCCTGCTAGCACAGCAGACGGGCTGCTAGAGCAATACCGTGTCGTGTACCAGCTAACTCGATAGTTAACGACAGTGTGCTAGCTAGCTTGTTAGTTAGCTAGCAAACAGTGTTGTTCCCGCCTCCCATGTACCGGAGTCGTCCTCATGGTTTAGCTGGCTAAGCTAGCACACAGTGTCGTTCGCTCCCGCCTGCCAAACACCTGCCCTCGCCATCTGGAAAAAGTGCCCGAAACACAGGGGCAAAAGACACGGTCTACTGGTGTACGGCTAGCTACAGTGAATCTGACAGCGTTTGAACTACTTTGCATATATACCTAGCCCAGTGGTCATATGAGGTGTCCCTAACCAAGTGGTCAGAGGGCGACACAGACACAGGGGTGTTTGAGGCAGACAGGGAGGATGCCTCTGTTGATCTGGTGAAACTCCACCAGCTGCAGTAGGTCAATGAAGAGGGTGAGGCCATCATCCATGGTGTAGTACTTCCTACCGCCCTCCTCACACTGCACAGAGAAACAAGAGTTTCACAATAAAATAATCATCTACATGCTCATCTGTCAGGATCAAACAATTAGCGCAAAAACATACGAGTTAGATAACTAGCATAGTTAGATGCTAGTTAGATAATTTGCATACCTGTCTGTACTAAAAAAAAAACAATTTATTATTTTTATTTAACTCGGCAAATTCTTTTTTACAAATGGACAGCCTACCAAAAGGCCTCCTGCGGGGACAGGGATTCAAAATACAGGACAAAAACACACATCACAACAAGGTGACTTGTGACTTTTGGGTGACTTTCACTTAAGTAAAGTTCTACTCAAGTATGACAATTGGGTACTTTCTCCACCACTGGTTATAATAGGATAGGAGGCCAAGAGTGTGTAACCAATAGAGAGTCGGAGTCCCGAGTGTGGGAACAAACAGTCTGTCCCACGATCGGGTAAACATGTAAGTCCATAGTCAACAAAGCACGCAGGAGTTATGAGGCAAATAGCATAAAGCACAATAAATAAAAAATAACAACGTGGGGCTAGCCATTGTAATTTCAAAGTCACTCGCCCCAACCGTGCATGTGTGCTGAAGGCGAGCGTTGTTTTTCATATCTACCTAGTATAATTATGACTAGACTGTCCTTATAGCCTTGCTATCTCATAATGAAAGGGCAAGGTTCACATGATGGGGGAGAGGAAAGTCCACTCACAGGGATGACGAGGTAGTGTTTGGTCTTCAGCTTGTAACACAACGAGAGGACAAAACACTGGGCATGCTGCTGGCTCTCACGAATCAGGAACATCCTACACACAGACACACAATGCGGTAGATGTCACCCAAGGTGAGCATGTCGTTTACAAACTGAAGCTACTAAGCTTCATGCAAAGGAGCTACATTCAAAGGAGCTGCATGCAAAGATGTGCCCGCAACAAGCACACATGCATACATACCCATCCACCAATCCCTGTTCCTCGATCAGCCTCTGGGCCTGCTTTCGCGACACACCACCGTGGAACCAGAGCTGGGTCCGGTGTATGGCTGTGTAATACACACACACACACACTCATTTGCCATTTAGATCAATGTACTGAACAAATATATTCTGTTTGGGGAAAAACTGTGAATGTAAAACACTTTGACACGGTAGTTGTTTGACTGGACTCACAAGAGGGCCGAGATCCCGGGTTAAGGTTGGGTAGGCTGCACCTCAAGGCTTCTCTCCTCTGAGATACAAGAGAGAGGTCATAGTCACTAGTAACTCCAGACTGTTTGGCTTGTTGTTATTCCTCCTGTGACTCTCTTAGCCCATTTCCTATTTTTCTTCTCCCTGTCACCTCTCCTCTCTTTTTCCATCATGGAACTTTGCAGAATGACTTAAAATTAGATAATTGTATTCCGATTGAGGATTTTAAATCCCGGATCGGAGGGCTGCTGACCACAGACTGCACATGTTTAAAAAATAATAATTATGTTCTCTTATGCACTTTGCACTGTTTTAACTTCCATTCATTGTTATGTTTTATGTGGTGTTGTTCTTCATGTGGAACTATATGTAAGCTGTACTCTCGGCCAGGGATGTAAATCCAAATGGGACTTCTCTGGTTAAATAAAAGGATAAAATAATTTATACAAATCAAAATACTACAACACGTCACCCATCGATCCTTGTCCAGTCGCATTCTCCACACCACCATCCAACCCAGTTATCCTCACCCTCCATGCCTGTCCCTCCTCCCTCTCCGCGCTCTGGGCCTCCCAGGCATTCTGGATGACCCGGCCCCCCGCCTTCCCTGAAAAGTCCATGGCGACCAGGCTGGCCTCCGACTCACACCGTTGAGACACAACCTCCTGTAGACGAGGTGCCGACTGGGACAGCTGGTAGTTACAATGCAGCTGCCTCCCATACTGCTCCGGCAGACACAGGAGGAAAAAGTAAAAGGGTAAGCACGCGTATCTATCAAATTTGGATTATTTATCCACCATCTTATCCAGTATGGGTTTGCCACATTTTGTATGTTTTTATTTGTGTTTGTTTTGGGCATGAATCTGCTTCTATAATAAAGTTCAGGTCATGATGTAATGATATCCGAGTATTGGGTTCTCCTCACCTTGAATAGTCGAAATGCAGAGGTCCAGCAGGTGCGCGTTTGTTCGTTCTCCGCACACAGCAGCTTCAAGTCCTGCGCACGAATACGGTCTTTGCTGGGCTACACACAAAGAAACGTGTAAGCATCCTATTTCAGAACAATTTCGAAACATTGCTCTCTTGAATGAAGCCCTGGACGGTTGTAGTGGTTACCTTGACGCAGAAGGTGAAGTCCACAGGGGCACCGTAGAGCTTGCGGCTGTTGGTGATACTGTAGACGTTCAGGTCTTCCAGGTCAGCCACGTAATGGAGGTGACGGGGCTCCTAGGACACACAGACCATCAGACCGTCACACCGACCAGGCTATCCGTCGATGGGGCATATCGAAACAATATACTACAAATATCTTCATACCTGTACAGTAACTATGCCGCCCCAAGTCATTTAACCATTGATTTGAAATGGAAAGCGTAAAACTAAATTAAATGGCCGTTAAATAGTGGAGGATCCCATACACTTACCACAAAGGCCTTGTGTGCTAAGTTTGACGTATTGTACATTACTCTCAGTCACCCTTTTATGGTGTCGTCATTAGCACGGTGTACATGATCCCAATTTTAGCTCCAAGATGTCACCAATTTAAAAAAAACTAAAATAGTAGATTGTGACATGGTTCGATAAATAAGCACACACACCGTAGTTTAGAAACTGGGCGTAGTGCTAAAACAATGAAGTAATTTCTGAAATCCACCATCTTCATGTACCTTTGCCATTTCTTGTAAATTACTTTCAGTTCTGGATGTTCTATTTATCAAAATCTGGTGCCCCATGGCTGACCTTTGATGAGCCTTTGGTGGAGCAGTAGAGGCCTGAACGTCGGAGGAAGAAGTAGACCTTCTTCCAGGCTTTGCGGCTGGGCTCTCTGACGTGGAGGAAGCCCTGGATCTCAGGACATGTCCCCGACTGCAGCAGATTCTAGATAGAGGCAAGGAAACAACATCTGGGTCAAATCCAATGGATCTTTGTCTAAACCGAAGAGAAGCATAGAAAAATCGACAAGGTTCAAAATGTAATCAATTCAACTACTGAACTAAAAACCATTCCAAAAGATTGTTTCTGTACGTCCTCTGACATGATTGAAATGTTATTCTCAATATCTGCGAATTCAATTAGTTTCCTGATACACTTTCCTGGCAACCTGATATAGTTTCTAGTTCCTCCTCAGCTAGAGTGAAACCTAACATACACCACAAAGGAGAAGCTATAGCAGAGCAGATGGCCTTGCTCCATTTCCCTCCAATTGGCTGCTTACCTGGATGAGTTCTGCCGAGGTCATTCCCTTGGTGACATCAGCACTGTCTGAGATCATGTGCTTGGGGAAGAACAGCTGTAACAGGAAGCTACAGTTGTAAACCAAAGGGCTATTTCAATAACATAAGGTCTCTCTGGTGCCTGTATGGAGGGTTATGAGCAATGGCTTGAGTCTGATAGCAGTGTTTCAAGGGGGTTAAGGCAAGACGTCACGCAAATCGAAGCAAACGTTTAAAACCTGACAAAAAAGGTTTATTTTGCCCACTGTCTGTTAAGACACGCACACCTGTGTGAATCAACCTGCATTACCATCCTTATAAGTAAAGGTGTTTTAATAAAAAATGTAAAAAATACTGTGTGGGTGCGTGCATGAAGTCAAACGTTTTAATGAACAGGATGAGCAACATGAATGTGATAGGAACACAATGTTAACACTGATTCCACCAGGACATCCAGATGATGGTGATTATTAACATACTAAACCGTTGCGGACACGTCTGACTAAAATCTAGCATAACATAAGATCCTATCAGAATCCTTGGACAGAATACATGTTAGAGCATCTTGTACGTTATACTATTCATCACCATTTCCTTCCAGCCATCTAAGCTGATCTCTGTGTGACCATGCATTCAGAAGGGCCTTTGGCATTTGGCTTTGAAATAGCTTCTCTTCCTAGACAAAATGGTGGAGGATGCAGAAGAGCTCAGCAGGCCTACCACAGGTGTCCTGAAGAACTCATATTTGGCGTAGTTCTTGCGGAACAGAAGCTTGGTGTCGCTCTCGGAGGGCCAGGCAGCCTGCACCTCCACCACCACCTCGTGGTCCTCCAGAACTCGCTCTGGGGGGGGGGGGGGAGAAATACTTCACACAGTGTAGGACAGGGGGTGACCAACCCTCCTGGAGAGCTACTTGGTATGCAGGCTCTCTCAAGCCAGAGTGAGTCTGAAACCAAACCACCTCTGAGGCTGTCCTAATATGGACACCGTACTCCAGTCGTCTCATCTCGTGGAAACTTTTTGATGTAGACTCGCCTTTAGACAACCCACAAACATTCCAAAAACAATTGCAAATAATTGGAATGCCAATGGCATTTGCTGGGCAATGTTTGGACAGTGTGCAGTCCAGTCTTACCCAGGCCCAAGGCTGAATGCAGCTCGATCAGAGCCCAGTTCTCCTGGTCGCTACAGTGGGCTGTCTGCACCAACAAATGGCACACATCCCTGGCTGTGGCCCTGGGTATCACCCACAGGGACCGACTGTGACTGTCCTCGCCAAACACCTTGATCAGCTAGACCAGAGAAGCAGACAGAGACACTACATTGAGAAAAGAGTACATTGCGTAATATTCAACGAACATACACATGCATACCAAGACAAATCCAAAATAAAGGCAAAAATGACATAATGAAAATAAATTAAAAGAGATCATAGCTGAACTATAAGAATGAACAGCAATAGGCCAATTCTGGAACTGTCACATTATTAAGCTTAACCAGGGTGAGAGACTGGATGGCAAGAATCAGTCAACAGCTTTTATAGTGACAGCCAAAAATAATCCTTTATTTAACTCCCTTGACACTTCACCCTCCCCTTGAACTTGTTTTATTCAATCTCTCCCGCTCCCTCTTTTATTTACAAGAACACACCTCCTCCCATCTTGTTCCAGAACCGGTCTGATGGGATTGGCACACGGCCTAGCCCGAGCCCCCAAGGCCTGAGAGAAGAGCCAGGTACAGGTTAAATTGAGGACTTGTGACACCCCCGACGCAACTTCTAGCTCAGTCTCTCTCCTCAGCCAACTCCAAAACCAGTACAACCAGATTTAAACTTCACCTGTTATTTAGCGAAAGCAGACTCGTTCCCGCAAGAGACAACAGGCCAAATAATGAACAAATGCTTGGAGTCTCGTGGGCAGTGTTAAGTAACGCATTAGAGTACTCAGATTACTTTTTGGTGGTAACAAGTAACCTAAAGCACTTTTTTAAAAGTAATCAGTTACTTTTACAATATTTCCTTTTTTCTTTGTCGGCGCAAATAAAATAAAAAATGAAATCCCTCTACCTAGGCTATGTTCATCACAATCTTACTGTTTCTGCGCAAACGTTGAGGTGGGTTGCTGGCATGGTAGCCGGCAGATAGCTAGCGAGATGGCAGAGACAATAGCCGTTATCGCGGCAGTATTCACATTACTTTGAATTGGTAGAAGAAAAGGACAGAGGTGACCCCTCGAATCTTGACTGACGCTACTTGCAGGATTCACACGCAAACACAGGATCATCGGGTTCAGGAGACTGCCCCATTTATTGCCTGGTAATAAAGCAAACAATGTAGCTAGAGAATCAAGTTAGGCTCGGTTGATAAGAATTGTAATTTATCCTGCTCCGTCGTCACCATAAACAGAAAGGAAAGGGAACAACAATTACATTGTTTACAGCCCAGTTCATATTGGTGGGTAAAAACAGAGTGGTAGCCAGTTGTTCTTGTATTTGAACTCTCATTTTACTTTGCCCAGTTGGTTTTATACAGTATATGTATTTACTTATGTATAAATAATTAAACAAAATAATTTATTTAAAGTATAGTAAAGGAGATATTGCGTCTGTCATTATTAGTCGAGTTGGTATAGTCTAGAGCTATAGATTAGGCTGTGGGTGGTTTAGGCCAGGGGGGGCAACTTTGGTTTTAGAAGTGGGGGGGGGGGGCATAATTATTATATATAAATTTTTTCTGTCAGATAAACACTCCAAACAGCCTACCCAACCACTCGAAGGCGGCCGCATGGTCCTAAAGCACACCGTTGCCTCGTTAGTATTATCATTGGAATGTGATACAATGGGGGACAAAAATGCAATTTCAGAATGGGGAGGGGGAGACATGTCCCCGTCCCCAGTGAAAGTTGCACCCCTGGTTTAGACTACGCAAGCCATTCAAAAGGTAGTGTGAACCTTTTACTGGGGATAGGAATACATGACTAAATGCGTAAGGCATCTTCAGAGGGTTTTCTGTTTTTGGTAACGCAAAAGTAAAGTAACATTTTACTTTTCATAGTAGGTGACCGTTGTAGCATAAGTTATTTTTTTAAATGATGTTCTCCAACACTGCCCATGGGGGATGTTTGCACATTCTTTCCAGGCAAGGTATCAATATCCGCTGAATTCATCCTTTCAGCAAAATAGCTTAGTTAAAATGTTGAACATTTTTGCTCTGATGTTTAGCCGTGGGGCAAAACAAAACCAATCTGTACCTAGTAGCTAGGTACATACAGAACATTAAAGACATAAGTATGGCATTTTAAACAAACTAATACATCTATGTTAATCCAGACAATGATGGATGGTGTCACCACATGATGGAATTTGTCTGTGCAACTATACCACAAGTAAAGATCCTGTGGCGGTAACTGGAGGAAAAAGGTGTGTTTTTGTTTGTCTTTATGTGTGTGTGTATTAGAATGTGCTTGTGGCACGCTTGTATGTGGTGAGTGTCATGCCCAGGAGCATCTATGGCATAGTGACAGTCTGTCGCCTAGCGTTAAATACGCACAAGCATACCCAGGGGCCTCTGCCAATCAAATTAACCCCTGCGAACCACTCAGTCAACAACATGAATCCATACAATCCCCTCTGGAGGCTCCTCTGCCAGACCAGTCAAATTAACTTGTACTGTATTCTGTATTCCAAAGAGGCAATGTTATCAATGTGACAATTCTACCTACCCAATGCCAATCAAATTAATTCAGAACAATATCCCTGAAGATTGCATAGCCAATTACATCATAATAATTATAATAATAATGTAGGCTTGGCTGAATTGAGCCCTTGATCTTACATGCGTGTCACTTCTCGGCGGTGAGAGCGAGCCAATCAGGACTGGGGATTGAGAGGGGCTGCACAGCTCTGGAAAGGGATTGGGTATAGAAGGAACAGAGGACAGTTCCACGCTATTCATTCTGGAAAAATGGTGAAAAAAAATACAAAATCTTTTTTTTAAACGGAATAAGTGAATCGCAAATACAATACAACAATGTACAAAAAGGAAAATAACATTTCACACAATATAACCAATACATTTCAATTAAAAAGGGTCTGTCTATTTTTAGCAAGTCTTTTGTAACCGTCATGAACAACAGGATGTGACATATGACACAATATCCAAAAATGACTCATTGACTTCTGTGCAGGTAGCAAGTATAAGACATGTCAAATGCTATTGAGGCATTCACAGTCAACCAATGGAGTCATGGCCATTGGGTAAGTCAAGTCAGGTAGACCTACCTGCTTCTGCGGATGACGAGGGGCTGGGAGCGGCGAACGGGAGGGGGAGGAGTGTTGACCACCAGAGGAGCCAAGGTGATTGTGGAGCTACCCAGCAGCTCACCCTCCCCACCAGAGTCCTCTTGTCTGTCAGAGCCCTCGAAGACCTCCGCCCATTGCCCTTGGACCTCCATTAAAAATGACCTGGCTCAGTATGTGAGTGAGAAAGTATCTTAGTTATCACATGCAGTATTTTCAAGAGTTTTGTGACCAAAAAATATATACATTTACAGCCAATGGGCCATGTGCCTAAAATAAACAAGGAAACCAGTATTTCCATAGTGCGTGACAGATTTCACAACATGTACTAATGTCTAACACCTTCTTGCTCGGTTTCAGTGTTATGACAACGTATTAGTCACAGAAGCAACAGTTGAGAATGAAAACGTCACACCTGCTCCCAACTCCGTGGCATCCTCAACCACAATGCCGGCCCAACAAGACATCAAAGCCCTCTCTCTCGTTCAAATTGACAAGCTATATCCTTTGCTTAGTGTTGCTATGCAGAACATAGCACTTATAATGAGCAGAGGAATGCTGGCAGACAACAGTTTTGAAAGAAAAAAAAAATGTCTGAATCAGGCAGGCAGACTAGACTGGGTGAGGTGCAGTACTTGTTTCAGTGGATGGCAGAGTTATGGGTCTCCCGCTCAGTGTACAAAGGGGCCATTGTATGGACAAGATGTACAATGTGTATCAGGTGAAGCCTGCTGCTTCTCTTTATTTGAGCAGCAATTATCAAATCAAATTTTATTGGTCACATACACATTTTAGCAGATGTTATTGCGGGTGTAGCAAAATGCTTGTGTTTCTAACCCCAACATTGTATTAGTATCTAACAATTTCACAACAATACACACAAATCTAAGCAAAGGAATGGAATTAAAAATATATAAATATATGGACAAGCAATGTCAGAGCGGCATAGACTAAGATACAGTAGAATAGAATACCGTAAAAACAAATGAGATGAGTAATGCAAAATATGTAAACATTAAAGTGACGAGTGTTCCATTTATTAAAGTGGCCAGTGATTTCAAGTCTATGTTCATAGGCAGCCTCTAATAAGCTACTGATGGCTGTTTAACAGTCTGATGGTCTTGAGAAGTTGTTTTTCAGTCTCTCAGTCCCAGCTTTGATGTATCTGTACTGACCCTGCCTTCTGGATGAAAGTCGGATGAACAGGCCGTGGCTCGGGTGGTTTTTGTCCTTAATGATCTTTTCGGCCTTCCTGTGACATCGGGTACCATAAGTGTCCTGGAGGGCAGGTAGTTTGCCCCCGGTGATGAGTTGAGCAGACTGCACCACCCTCTGGAGAGCCCTTGTGTTGCGGGTGGTGCAGTTGCCGTACCAGGCGGTGATACAGCCCGACAGGATGCTCTCAATTGTGCATCTGTAAAAGTTAGTGAGGGTTTTACTTGACAAGCCAAATTTCTTCAGCCTCCTGAAGTTGAAGAGGCGCTGTTACGCCTTCACCACATTGTCTGTGTGGGTGGACCATTTCAGTTTGTCAGTGATGTGTACACAGAGGAACTTGAAGCTTTCCACCGCCTCTCCACTACGGTCCTGTTGATGTGCATAGGGGGGTGCTCCCTCTGCTCTTTCCTGAAGTCCACAATCATCTCCTTGGCATCTCCTGGCACCACACTCCCAGAGCCCTCACCTCCTGTAGGCTGTCTCGTCATCATTGGTAAACAAGCATACTACTGTTGTGTCGTCGGCAAACTTGATGATTGAGTTGGAGGCGTGCGTGGCCACGCAGTCATAGGTGAACAGGGACTACAGGAGGGGGCTAAGCATACACCCTTGTGGGGCCCCAGTGTTGAGGATCAGCGGAGTGGAGGGGTTGTTTCCTACCTTCACCACTTGGGGACAGCCCGTCAGGAAGTACAGGACCCAGTTGCACAGGGCGTGCTTCAGACCCAGGGCCTTGAGCTTAATGATGAGAATGGAGGGTGCTGTGGGGTTGAATGCTTAACTATAGTCAATGAACAGTATTCTAACATTGGTATTCCTCTTGTCCAGATGGGATAGGGCAGTGTGACGGTGTGTTTGTTTGAGAGTGTGTGTATGTTCTTAAATACATCAGCAAATAGTATTACATAATTAGGTCACAAGACTTAATCAAAATAATCCTTCAAAAAACATACTGTTACTCCTGATACTGACTCAAGGGTGGACAAATATTTGGAAACTGATTAGTTGGCCATCAATCAACAAAAGAGATAAGCAAACAGTGATGAGGTCACCCACGCAAGAGAGCAATAGAGTGAGCTGCCACTTCACCCGTGCACCCTGCCAGAAAGGTACATAGTGTCCAGACAGACAGAAACTCCAGACAATTATCTGTGGCACTGGCATGTCCTGACTGTGTGTCAACAACACATACTGATACTCAGACACCTGTCCTCATCCAGTCTAAAAAAAGAAAAAGACAGAGAGAAATAAAAAGAAATTGTTCTAGGCAAAATTTTGATGTAAAATCGGTAGGCAGGTAGGCTAGCCCAGCGATTCCTTTTGAGATAGCGAATTCAGAGACGGCGTCAAAATCAGAACACAACTATGACTTTAGAGTGCAATAAAAATAGCATACAACTTGTTTTACTACGACTGCTGCAGCGCATGGCTGGACAGAGAGAACATTTTGCAGTTTAAATCTTAAATGACAGTGTAAAACGTTCGCGCCCAGGCTCTGTCGCAGCCGGCCGCGACTGGGAGGTCTGTGGGGCGACGCACAATTGGCCTAGCGTCGTCTGGGTTAGGGAGGGTTTGGCCGGTAGGGATATCCTTGCCTCATCGCGCACCAGCGACTCCTGTGGCTGGCCGGGCGCAGTGCACGCTAACCAAGGTCGCCAGGTGCACGGTGTTTCCTCCGACACATTGGTGCGGCTGGCTTCCACGTTGAATGCGCGCTGTGTTAAGAAGCAGTGCGGCTTGGTTGGTTGTGTTTCGGAGGACGCATGACTTTCGACCTTCGTCTCTCCCAAGCCCGTACGGGAGTTGTAGCGATGAGACAAGATATTAACTACTAATAAATTGGATACTACGAAATTGGGGAGAAAACGGCGGTAAAATTCAAGAAAAATATATTTGGTTGACGTGGAACGTGGAAATCTCATTGATTCACTCACTCAAAATGTGTCAGAAGTTTGTTAAATTCCCAATGTAATATCACTATGCGTACAACCATCTACACTGAACAAAAAATAAACACAACATATAAAGTGTTGGTCCCATGTTTCATGAGCTGAATTAAAAACTGCCAGAAATGTTCCATACACACAAAAAGCTTATTTCCCTCAAATTTTGTGCACAAATTTGTTTACATCCCTGTTACTGAGCATTTCTGATTTGCCAAGATAACCCATCCAACTGACAGGTGTGGCATATCAAGAACCTGATTAAACAGCATGCTCATTGCACAGGTGCACCTTGTGCTGGGAACAATAAAATGCCACTAAAATGTGCAGTTGTGTCACACAACACAATGCCACAGATGTCTAACGTTGAAGGAGCATGCAATTGGCATGCTGACTGCTGGAATGTCCAACAGAGCTGTTTTCAGATAATGTAATGTTAATTTATCTACCATAAGCTGCCTCCATGGCTGCGGTGATGTTAAATCCATAGATTAGGACCCAATGAATTTATTTCAATTGACTGACTTCCTTATATGAACCGTAACTCAGTAAAATCTTAGAAATTGTTGCGTTTTATTTTTGTTAAGTATAAAAGCACAACCAAATTCTAATGGAAAAACAATGAGTTTTGGTTTAGTTTTCATCTCTGTGTGTGATCACTGCACGTTCAACCATTTAAAAAGGAGAATGTTAGATGTTTTGTATATATGCAATAACGTCATGCGTTATCACTGTGCCTCATCTAATAACACAACCAAATGTCCTGGATTGCAGTTGAGTTCACTTCTAAAATTACATATATTGCAAGTGATCAATGCTGTTCGAGATTCTGGCAGATTTTTATAGTAATTGTTAAAACCTGTGACTTTTGCATGCTATCTTGAACATAGCCGCTTTTTATGATTACATAAGACATGTATAGTTGCATTAGGCTAACCTCAAAATGTAGACACAGATCAAATCAAAATTTATTTATATAGCCCTTCGTACATCAGCTGATATCTCAAAGTGCTGTACAGAAATCCAGCCAAAAACCCCAAACAGCAAGCAATGCAGGTGTAGAAGCACGGTGGCTAGGAAAAACTCCATAGAAAGGCCAAAACCCAGGAAGAAACCTAGAGGAACCAGGCTGTGTGGGGTGGCCAGTCCTCGTCTGGCTGTGCCGGGTGGAGATGTGTTACTCATTTTAAGGTTGACTAAATACTGTTACATTCGTTTGCAAGATAACTTTAGGCTAAGGCTATTTACTGTATGACAAAAGTCATGTAATTGTGTTTGGTTGACAACGCAACTAAAATATCAACATTTAAAGCATATGTAGAATAGTTTATGCTCAACCTCAAATGAAGCTGTACTGGGATACATTTTCCTATCCTACTAAGAATTTCATTGCACGGTGGAGAAAAACAGGTTGTCGTCTTTCATTTTGAGAACACTACTGTCAAACTATATCATTTGCACATCAGCCGTCAAGAACAGGGCTATGTGTTACCAGTGCAACTTTAGATCACGCATCGCTCGCAAATTCTGTATATTCTAATATGAAGCGCTTCCTCGCTATATCTGGTCCAGATACTGCGCCATTTCAATCCAAGAAATTTACCTTATAATTTGGTTTGGCGAGATGTCAGCTGCCGGATCATATTGAACAACCACCACCAGAGAATTTCAGCTACCTCTTCCTTCGGACGTAGTAATGTTTTCAGCTTCCCCTCAACCGTAACTTCACTTGTGCGCTTACCACACACACTTGGGAGGAGCGTGCAGTGCAAGGTGGTAGGTAAACTACACACACCCCTTTCTTCTAAGGTAAAGTAGGCTAAATGTCCTTCCTCACCTATTGGGAACAGTTCCAGAAAGTAGGACTTATTGTTCAAATAATGACCGATTCACAGATAGGATTGGTCACGTTGAATATTGAATATTTTTTTCAAGGTGTGTAAACGTAACCTTGTGTGTAAACCTTCACAATTATATCAAACCAAATCAAATCTGATTGGTCACATACACGTGATTAGCAGATGTTATCGAGGTGTAGCGAAAGGCTTCTGCTTCTAGCTCCAGCAGTGCAGTAATATCGAACAAGTAATATCTAACAAATTACACAACATATACCTAATACACACACATCTAGGAAGGAATTAATTAAAACTATATACACATGGATGAGCGATGTCAAAGCAGAACGGACTAGGATACAGTAGAATAGTATAGAATGCAATATATGCATATGAGATGAGTAATGCCAGATATGTAAACATTAAGTGACTAAGATACCATAGAATAGTATAGAAAACAGTATATACATATGAGATGAGTAATGCAAGATATGTAAACATTATTGACTAAGATACCGTAGAATAGTATAGAATACTGTATATACATATGAGATGAGTAATGCCAGATATGTAAACATTATTAAAGTGACTAGTGTTCCATTCCTTAAAGTGGCCAGTGATTTCTAGTCTATGCCTATAGGCAGCTGCCTCTAATGTGCTAGTGATGGCTGTTTAATTGTCTGATGGACTTCAGATAGAAGCTGTTTTTCAGTCTCTCGGTCCCAGCTTTGATGCACCTGTACTGACCTCTCCTTCTGGATGACATCTGGGTGAACAGGCAGTGCCTCAGGTGGTGTCCTTGAAGATCTTTTTGGCCTTCCTGTGATATCGGGTACTGTAGGTGTCCTGGAGGGCGGGTAGTTTGCCTTGTGGTTGCGGGCATTGCAGTTGCCATACCAGGCGGTGACACAGCCCAACAGGATGCTTTCAGTGTATCTATAAAGGTTTGTGCATCTATAAAGGTTTGTGAGGGTTTTAGGTGACAAGCCAAATTGCTTTAGCCTCCTGAGGTTGAAGAGGCTCTGTTTGCACCTTCTTCACCACACTGTCTGTGTGGGTGGTCCATTTCAGTTTGTCAGTGATTGTACGCCAAGGAACTTGAAGCTTTCCATCTTCTGTACTGCGGTCCCATCTATGTAGATAGGGGGTGATCCCTCTGCTGTTTCCTGAAGTCCACAATCTCCTTTGCTTTGTTGACCTTGAGTGAGAGGTTGTTTTTAGGCACCACAGTCCCAGAGCCCTCACTTCCTTCCTGTAGGCTGTCTCGCCTACTACTGTTGTGTCGTCGGCAAACTTGATGATTGAGTTGGAGGCGTGCGTGGCCACGCAGTCATAGGTGAACAGGGAGTACAGGAGGGGGCTAAGCATACACACTTGTGGGGCCCCAGTGTTGAGGATCAGCGGAGTGGAGGTGATGTTTCCTACCTTCACCACCTGGTGGCGTCCCGTCAGGAAGTCCAGGACCCAGTTTCACAGGGCAGGGTTCAGACCCACAAGCATAGTCAGTGTATTCAGCTCAGCTATCCCCATTGGGACCGTGTCTGTGCCTCGATCTAGGTTGGGCAAATCTAAACATGGCGGTGTTTGCCTTAGCAATCTCACTGGAATAAAGACCTCCTCCATTCCTGTCATTATTGAAAGAGACAGTGATATCTCACATCTCAAAATAGGGCTCCCTCACTTCCAAGGCAATTATAGTCAATGAACTAATCACTGATCATAATCTTGACATATGATGTGATTGGCCTGACTGAAACATGACTTTAGCCTGATGAATTTACTGTGTTAAATGAGGCCTCTCCTCCTGGTTACACTACTGACCATATCCCCTGCGCATCCCACAAAGGCGGAGGTGTTGCTAACATTTACGATAGCAAATATAAATTTACACCAAAAAAATGACTGCGTTTTCATCTTTTGAGCTTCTAGTCATGAAATCTATGCAGCCTACTCAATCACTTTTCATAGCTACCGTTTACAGGCCTCCTGGGCCATATACAGCGTTCTATACTGAGTTCCCTGAATTCCTATCGGACCTTGTAGTCATGGCAGATAATATTCAAATTTTTGGTGACTTTAATATTCACATGGAAAAGTCCACAGACTCACTCCAAAAGGCTTTTGGAGCCATCATCGAGTGGGTTTTGTCCAACACGTCTCCGGACCTACTCACTGCCAGTCATACTCTGGACCTAGTTTTGTCCTGTGGAATAAATATTGTAGATCTTAATGTTTTTCCTCATTATCCTGGACTATAGGACCACCATTTTAGCAAGCTTACAAGCAAGCTTACAGAAAATTTGAACGGAAATGGCGCTATACCAAACTGGAAGTCTTCCAACTGGCTTGGAAAGACACTACTGTGCAGTATCAAAGAGCCTTCACAGCTGCTCTGTAAATTACATTTGAATAGCGTCAGACCAAGGCACTGCATTTGTCCTCCTGCTCCTAGACCTTAGTGCTGCTTTTGATACCTTCGATCACCACATTCTTTTGGAGTTGATGGAAACCCAAATTGGTATACACGGACAGTTCTGGCCTGGTTTAGATCTTATCTGTCGGAAAGATATCCGTTTGTCTTCTGACAAATCAACTGTAAATTTCGGTGTTCCTCAAGGTTCCGTTTTAGGACCAATATTGTTTTCACTATATATTTTACCTCTTGGTGATGTCATTCGGAAACATAATGTTAACTTTCACTTTTATGCAGACGACACACAGCTGTACATTTCAATGAAACATGATGAAGCCCCAAAATTGCCCTCCCTTGAAAGCCTGTGTTTCAGACATAAGGAAGTGGATGGCTGCAAATGTTTGACGTTTAAACTCGGACAAAACCGAGATGCTAGTTCTAGGTCCCAAGAGATCTTCTGTTGAATCTGACAATGAATTATTTTTTTTTTACCTTTATTTAACCTTTATTTATTTGGGCGGTAAGCAAATTGGAGTGGGTCTAGGGTGTCAGGTAGGGTGGAGGTGATATGGTCCTTGACTAGTCTCTCAAAGCACTTCATGATGACGGAAGTGAGTGCTACGGGGCGGTATACAGTAACCCCAAATATCATATTACTCCAGTGCTAGCCTCTCGACACTGGCTTCCTGTTAAGGCTAGGGCTGATTTCAAGGTTTTACTGCTAACCTACAAAGCATTACATGGGTTTGCTCCTACCTATCTTTCCGATTTCGTCCTGCCGTACATAGCTACGCATACACTACGGTCACAAGATGCAGACCTCTTTACTGTCCCTAGAACTTCTAAGCAAACAGCTGGAGGCAGGGCTTTCTCTTATAGAGCTCCATTTTTATGGAATGATCTGCCTATCCATGTGAGAGACGCAGACTCGGTCTCGACCATTAAGTCTTTATTGAAGACTCATCTCTTCAGTAGGTCCTATGATTGAGTGTAGTCTGGCCCAGGGGTGTGAAGGTGAACGGAAAGGCACTGGAGCGACGAACCGCCTTTGCTGTCTCTGCCTGGCTGGTTCCCCTCTCTCCAATGGGATTCTCTGCCTCTAACCCTATTACGGGGGCTGAGTCACTGGCTTACTGGTGCTCTTCCATGCCGTCCCTAGGAGGGGTGCGTCACTTGAGTCACTTATGTGACTCAACCCGGACAGGAAGATTGGCCTTGTCTCAGGGTAGTAGGTTGGTGGTTGAAGATATCCCTCTAGTGGTGTGGGGGCTGTGCTTTGGCAAAGTGGGTGGGGTTACTGTATATCCTGCCTGTTTGGCCCTGTCTGGGGCTATTGTCGGACAGGGCCACAGTGCCTCTCGACCCCTCCTGTTTCAGCCTCCAGTATCTATGCTGCAATAGTTTATGTGACGGGGGGCTAGGGTCAGTCTGTTATATCTGGAGTATTTTACCTGTCTTATCTGGTTTCCTGTGTGAATTTAGGTATGCTCACTCTAATTCTCTCCCTCTCTTTCCTTCTTTTTCTCCTTCTCTCTCTCTCTCTCCTTCTCTCACTCTTTCACTCTCTCTATCTCTTTTTCTCTCTCTCATCTCTCGGAGGACCTGGGCCCTAGGACCATGCCTCAGGACGACCTGGCCTGATGACTCCATGCTGTCCCCAGTCCACCTGGTCATGCTGCTGCTCCAGTTTCAACTGTTCTACCTGAGGCTATGGAACCCTGACCTGTTCACTGGACGTGCTACCTTGTCCCGGACCTGCTGTTTTGGACTCCCTCTCTACCGCACTGTACCTGTCTCTAACTCTGAATGATCGGCTGTGAAAAGCCAACTGACATTTACTCTTGAGGTGCTGACCTGTTGCACCCTCTACAACCAACCACTGTGATTATTATTATCTGACCCTGCTAGTCATCTATGAACATTCGAACATCTTGGTCATGTTCTGTTGTAATCTCCGTCTGTACAGCACTTTGTGACATCGGCTAATGTAAAAAGGGCTTTATACTGTAAATACATTTGATTGATTGATTGTCTCTCAAAGCACTTCGTGATGAAAGAGGTGAGTGCTATGTGGCGATAGTCATTAAGTTCAGTTACCTTTGCCTTCTTGGGTACAGGAACAATGGTTGCCATCTTGAAGCATGTGCGGACAGCAGACTGGAATAGGGAGAGATTGAATATGCCCGTAAACACACCAGCAGCCTCGAGGACGTGGCTAGGGATACCGTCTTGGCCCGCAGCCTTGCGAGGGTTAACACCTTTAAATGTTTTTCTCACGTTGGCCACGGAGAAGGAGAGCCCACAGTCCTTGGTAGCCCTGCCACTTCTGAGCAGCCAAAGAGAGCGAGTTCTGTATCAGGATCAATGGCCCTCTCATATACAGTTGAAGTCGGAAGTTTGCATACACCTTAGCCAAATACGTTTAAACTCAGTTTTTCACAATTCCTGACATTTAATTCAAGTAAAAATTCCCTGTTTTAGGTCAGTTAAGATTACCACTTTATTTTAAGAATGTGAAATGTCAGAATAATACTAGAGAATGATATATTACAATTACTATTTGGTAGCATTGCCTTTAAATTGTTTAACTTGTGTCAAACGTTTCGGGAAGCATTCCACAGGCTTCCCACAAGTTGGGTGAATTTTGTCCCATTCCTCCTGGCAGAGCTGGTGTAACGGAGTCAGGTTTGTAGGCCTCCTTGCTCGCACACGCTTTTTCAGTTCTGCCCACAAATTATCTATGGGATTGAGGTCAGGCTTTGTGATGGCCACTCCAATATCTTGACTTTGTTGTCCTTAAGACATTTTTCCACAACTTTGAAAGTATGCTTGGGGTCATTGTCCATTTGGAAGGCCCATTTGCGACCAAGCTTTAACTTCCTGACAGATGTCTTGAGATGTTGCTTCAATTTATCCACATAATTTTCCTACCTCATGATGCCATCTATTTTGTGAGGTGCACCAGTCCCTCCTGCAGCAAAGCACCCTCACAACATGATGCTGCCACCCCCGTGCTTCATGATTGGGATGGTGTTATTCGGCTTGCAAGCCTCCCCCTTTTTCCTCCAAACATAACGATGGTCATTATGGCCAAACAGTTTTATTTATATTTCATCCGACCAGAGAACATTTCCCCAAAAAGTACAATCTTTGTCCCCATGTGCAGTTGCAAACCGTAGTCTGGCTTTTGGAGCAGGGGCTTCTTCCTTGCTGAGCGGCCTTTCAGGTCATGTTGATATAGGACTCGTTTCACTGTGGATATAAATACTTTTGTACCTGTTTCCTACAGCATCTTCACAAGGTCCTTTGCTGTTGTTCTGGGATTGATTTGCACTTTTCGCACCAAAGTACATTCATCTCTAGGAGACAGAACGTGTCTCCTTCCTGAGCGGTATGACAGCTCATGGTGTTTATACTTGCGTACTATTTTGTACAGATGAATGTGGTACCTTCAAGCGTTTGGAAATTGCTCCCAAGGATGAACCAGTCTTATGGAGGTCTACAATTTGTTTCTGAGGCCTTGGCTGATTTCTTTTGATTTTCCCATGATGTCAAGAAAAGAGGCACTGAGTTTGAAGGTAGGCCTTGAAATACATCCACAAGTACACCTCCAATTGACTCAAATTATGTCAGAAGCTTCTAAAGCCATGAACATTTTCTGGAATTTTCCAAGCTGTGTAAAGGCACAGTTAACTTAATGTATGTAAACTTCTGACCCACTGGAATTTTGATACAGTGTATTATAAGTGAAATAATCTGTAAACAATTGTTGTAAAAATGACTTGTGTCATGCACAAAGTAGATGTCCTAAACGACTTGACAAAAGTATAGTTTGTTAACAAGAAATTTGTGGAGTGGTTGAAAACGAGTTTTAATGTATCCAACCTAAGTGTATGTAAACCTCCAATTTCAACTGTATCATTGGTCCCATCTGTGACATGCACTTATGTCAAAATCTTTAAAACGGGGAGCGAAGATGGTCAAAGTATTCCAACTGACAGAATAAAACAACAATTCACTTCAACTACAATAACATTCTCAGTAACGATTACATATATTTTTCTTCTTGCTATGACTATGATATGGGGTTGTTTATATGGATGCACCGACTAAGTGGCTCTAGATACTGTAAGAGCATTTGCTGAGTGACCAACATGTAAATTAAAAAATAAACACTTGAGCTCTGGACCTGAACACGTACAAATTTGGTCGGTTTCGGATCAGATCCAAATCTGAACTAATCATAGACGTCTCGGCTGTTTCACTAGTTGAACATCACATTATAAACGGGTGATTCAAGGCCTGAATGGTGATTGGCATGACAAATAATGTATTTGTACTGCTTAAATTACGTTGGTAACCACTTTATAATAGCATTAAGGCACCTCTGGGGTTTGTGATATACATTGCTCAAAAAAATAAAGGGAACACTAAAATAACACATCCTAGATCTGAATGAATGAAATATTCTTATTAAATACTTTTTCTTTACATAGTTGAATGTGCTGACAACAAAATCACACAAAAATTATCAATGGAAATCAAATTTATCAACCCATGGAGGTCTGGATTTGGAGTCACACTCAAATTTAAAGCGGAAAACCACACTACAGGATGATCCAACTTTGATGTAATGTCCTTAAAACAAGTCAAAATGAGGCTCAGTAGTGTGTGTGGGCTCCACGTGCCTGTATGACCTCCCTACAACGCCTGGGCATGCATCTGATGAGGTGGCGGATGGTCTCCTGGGGGATCTCCTCCCAGACCTGGACTAAAGCATCCGCCAACTCCTGGACAGTCTGTGGTGCAACGTGGCGTTCGTGGATGGAGCGAGACATGATGTCCCAAATGTGCTCAATTGGATTCAGGTCTTGGGAACGGGCGGGCCAGTCCATAGCATCAATGCCTTCCTCTTGCAGGAACTGCTGACACACTCCAGCCACATGAGGTCTAGCATTGTCTTTAAGTAGGAGGAACCCAGGGCCAACCGCACCAGCATATGGTCTCACAGGGTGTCTGAGGATCTCATCTCGGTACCTAATGGCAGTCAGGCTACCTCTGGCGAGCACATGGAGGGCTGTGCGGCCCCCCAAAGAAAGGCCACCCCACACCATGACTGACCCACCGCCAAACCGGTCATGCTGGAGGATGTTGCAGGCAGCAGAACGTTCTCCACGGCGTCTCCAGACTCTGTCACGTCTGTCACATGTGCTCAGTGTGAACCTGCTTTCATCTGTGAAGAGCACAGGGCGCCAGTGGCGAATTTGCCATTCTTGGTGGTCTCTGGCAAATGCCAATCGTCCTGCACGGTGTTGGGCTGTAAGCACAACCCCCACCTGTGGACGTCGGGCCCTCATACCACCCTCATGGAGTCTGTTTCTGACCGTTCGAGCAGACACATGCACATTTGTGGCCTGCTGGAGGTAATTTTGCAGGGCTCCTCCTGCTCCTCCATGCACAAAGACGGAGGTAGCGGTCCTGCTGCTGGGTTGTTGCCCTCCTACACGTCTCCTGATGTACTGGCCTGTCTCCTGGTAGCGCCTCCATGCTCTGGACACTACGCTGACAGACAATGCAAACCTTCTTGCCACAGCTCGTATTGATGTGCCATCCTGGATGAGCTGCACTACCTGAGCCACTTGTGTGGGTTGTAGACTCCGTCTCATGCTACCACTAGAGTGAAAGCACCGCCAGCATTCAAAAGTGACCAAAACATCAGCCAGGAAGCATAGGAACTGAGAAGTGGTCTGTGGTCACCACCTGCAGAACCACTCCTTTATTGGGGGTGTCTTGCTAATTGCCTATAATTTCCAACTGTTGTCTATTCCATTTGCACAACAGCATGTGAAATTTGTCAATCAGTGTTGCTTCCTAATGGACAGTATGATTTCACAGAAGTGTGATTGACTTGGGAGTTACATTGTGTTGTTTAAGTGTTCCCTTTACTTTTTTGAGCAGTGTATGGCCAATATACCACAGCTAAGGGCCGTGTCCAGGCACTCTGTTGCGCATAAGAACAGCCCTTAGCCGTGGTATATTGGCCATATACCACTCTGCCTCTGGGCTTATTGTTTATTATAGTGCGGCAGTTTACTAAAGTAGAGAACAGTACAGTAGAGCTTTATTCAGTAAAGTACAGTAGTTTAAGTCAGTAAAGTAGGGTAGAATAGTTTCATTGTACTTTACTCTCTTTACTGTACTGCATTGTAATGTACTGTCCAAACTTGTGAAACAGATGTCTATGATTGGTTCAGATTTGGTCCAGGCCAAATCTGAACCAATTATAGACGTCTATGTTTGGGCCAAAAATGTCTGTGGATGTTGAAATCAAGGCCGGGCCAAATATGAACCAAACATAGACGTCTATGATTGATTTGGATTTGATCCGGACCAAAAATCAACGTCCTTGTATGTTGAAATCAAGACTGTACCAAAAAAGATACGTTGCAGTTGGTAAATGCTTTGTGGGATCTATACATTTTTTCTTTAAAGCTAAATTCTACTCTTCCCACTGTCACACAAATCATCTCATTGTCAACACAAGATGTTCGGATCAAATCATATCATTTAATGTGTTCAGGAAAACCCTACAGAAACAGTTGTAGGGGAAAACTTACAGATTTACAATCATTCTTAACAGAAGTGCCAGCATAACCTCCAGTCACACAATTTAAGAGGGTGGTTATCCCCCCGGCCCACGCCCTCTGTGGTCATTCTTACAGCTCTTGGAATGGAGGTACTGGTACCTGTTGGTCTTAGTAACTCAAGTATGAAGCACAAAGTTGCTAAATGTAGCCAATGTTAGCACTCAGACCCTTGAGCTAGGCTTATTTTCTTCATTAGCCTAGCCCTAGCATATTTGGTGCTTTTCCTTCATCACAGCGACAAAATTAGCGAGAAGCTGGGTACAGCCAACCTCTGAGACAAGAATAATAATCTCTTGAACATTTCCAGGTAGAACACAAAATGTAGAGCGTTTACACCCTTGAGGGTACACTACGTTTAATATACAAGATTTGTCATACTGCTCAATTGCATTTGGTTCAGCAGTTGAACAAACAGAAATGCTAGAACTAAAGACAATGGACATGGAACATTTCTAGGAATAAAGTTTGAAGCTTCTGAATGTCAACAGTCGACCAGCCCAATGCAGCCTATGAAAAACAACCATGTATTGAAATGCTCAGTTGAATAAATAGGTGACAAATTGAAAATGCAGGAACATATTTGCTTTAAATTCAGTCAATACATTGTCAAAATGTGTCAAGTTTTCACAATTCGAAAATGACCAAAAGGAAGTCATGTAACATTTACCGTTTTTAAATTCAGAATGAATTTTAACCTTAGAGGGAGAATATTTCCCTATGGTTGTTGGTTTGTGCTTCATGGTCTCTCCCTCTCTTGCTGGGAAAAAGGTAGTGTTCGCTAGAGAACCATTGCTAAGAGATGTTGGTAATATAATAATAATATAAAAAGAAAAGCATGGTTTTCAAGTGATGCAAAGAACAAACAAGAGTGGAAGGAGAACTTTTTGATTTGTTTCAACCTGATACAGGTCACAATGTTTTTTTTTTTTAAATCACAGGTGGGGGCTGGGTAAGGTTTCAAAACAAAACACGTTAAAATGCAAGGCCTATTATTCAGTCTCAACACTGGTGGGACAAATAAAGTTAAATATCTACCAAGGAGGGAGAGGAGAACCGTTTGCACTCTTGCTCTTTCTTTGCTTTGTAAAAACCATGCTTGGCATAGGGGAGAGGGGGTCGTGCAAGAGAGAGTTGGCTTGGGTGGGATGTGGTGGGGTGGCGCTTGAGGAGCCAGACCACCATTTCCACCGGAGGTGTGTTAAAGGCACGACAGGGTTACTCCCAATCCCAGCTAACAGACACAGAGACGCCTTCACACCCTTGACTGCAAACACACAGTACACACACACACACACACACAAGCAGCACAGGCTAGAGCCCCAGGAGTAAGGATTGATACAGAAAAAGAGATGAAGGATGAGGTTTTTGGAGAAAGACTGTGGAGGGAGGAGTTCCGAGGGGCCAGGGGCTTGGAACCGGTGCTGCCAACTTGTCAGACAGAAAGAAGGGGAAAACAATGGTGGAATGGATCATTTCTGGTTCTTGAGCTGGTTGGAGAGCCAGTCGAGGCCCTCGTAGAGGCCGTCCCCACTAGTAGCACAGGTGGCTTGGATGTACCAGCTGCGCTGGCGGAGAGCGTGGAGCCCCAGCTTGTCTGTGATCTCCGCAGCATTCATTGCATTGGGAAGGTCCTGAGAAAGGGGGTTCAAATGATTTATCCTCTACCACACTTTGCAATTACGATATCTTACTCAAGCCCAGTGATAGCGCAAGGGGTTGGCAATGCAAATAATGTTACGTGTGCGTGATCAATGAGCACCGTCCAAACATAATGTTTAGCAGGAGCAAAGAGCACTACAAGGAGGTAAGGCAGTCAGAATTCAGATATGAACACCATCCGTCGCACAAAGTAAACAAGATCACCTGTTTGTTTGCAAAAACGAGCAGCACGGCATCTCTCAGCTCGTCCTCTGCAAGCATTCTCTGCAACTCCTCCCTCGCCTCGTTCACTCGCTCCCTGTCGTTGCTGTCCACCACAAAGATAAGCCCTGCAGAGAGGCACACAGTTAGATATTGAGAATGTGACACGGGTTCTCCGACGAGCAAGCCTTGCTCTCGTAATGGTGGAGCTATCTATGGACCACCGTTGCCAGCGCTCTTCAAAGCGCTATTGGATCTTACCTTGAGTGTTCTGGAAGTAGTGGCGCCATAACGGCCTGATTTTGTCTTGACCGCCAACGTCCCACACTGTGAAGCTGATGTTCTTGTATTCTACCGTTTCAACATTAAAACCTGGACAAAGAACACAGAATGTTACAAAGGCATTAGTGAGGCACATATTTCATATGCAGCCTAATATGGCAGTGGTATTACTTTTGGTGATAGGCTAATGCATTCAAGGAAAATTGTCCTTACCAATTGTAGGAATGGTGGTGACAATCTCTCCTAGTTTGAGTTTGTACAGGATGGTTGTTTTTCCGGCAGCATCGAGTCCAACCATGAGAATCCTCATCTCCTTCTTGCCAAATAGGCCCTTGAACAGGCTTCCAAACATATTCCCCATGGTAACTTATGTGAGGAGAAAGAGGAATGCAAGGTGAACTGAGGTAATCAGTAATGGTACATGTTTACATTTCTAACGGAATGGTATTAGCTATGTAAATTCAAGGGGGCAGATAAGTCTGCAGAAATGAACTCCCAACCATCAACTTATTAACCAAACCCAACAGCCTGTTATGTAGCCTACAGCTTTAGTTAGCTGTATGACTGTGCATGCATTCTGTTCATTTAGCATGTCAGAGCTAATGCTGCTTTCACTGACTAGTCGAAACGTAGACATTTCCGATTTGGAAACTCATTGCAGAAAGATGAGTTTCCCCACCAGAATCGACCAATAGGAAGCTGAACGTAAATAAGGTTCAGAGCACTCGGTGGTCCCGTTCTGTGAGCTTGTGTGGCCTACCACTTTGCAGCTGAGCAGTTGTTAGTCCTAGAGGTTTCCACTTCATAACAACAGCACTTACAGTTGACCGTGGCAGTTCAAAGGTGGTATCCTATGATGGTGCCATGTTGAAAGTCACTGAGCTCTTCAGTAAGGTCATTCTACTGCCAATGTTTGTCTATGGAGATTGCATTGCGGTGTGCTCGATTTTATACACCTGTCAGCAACAGGTGTGGCTGAAATAGCCAAATCCATTCATTTTAAGGGGTGCCTACATACAGTACCAGTCAAAAGTTTGGACACACCTACTCATTAAAAGGGTTTTTCTTTATTTTACTATTTTCTACATTGTAGAATAAGAGTGAAGACATAATAAAATATAACACATATGGAATCATGTAGTAACCAAAAAAGTGGTAAATCAAAATATATTATACATTTGAGATTCTTCAAAGTAGCCACCCTTTGCCTTGATGACAGCTTTGCACACTCTTGGCATTCTCTTAACCAGCTTCACGAGGAAGGCTTTTCCAACAGTCTTGAAGGAGTTCCCACATATCCTGAGACATGTTGGCTGCGTTTCCTTCACTTTGCGGTCCGACTCATTCCAAACCATCTCAATTGTGTTGAGGTCAGGTGATTGTGGAGGCCAGGTTATCTGATGCAGCACTCCATCGCTCTCCTTCGTGTTCAAATAGCCCTTACACAGCCTAGAGGTGTGTTTTGGGTATTTGTCCTGTTGAAAAACAAATGATAGTCCCACTAAGTGCAAACCAGATGGGATGGCGTATTGCTGCAGAATGCTGTGGTAGCCATGCTGGTTAGGTGTGCCTTGAATTCTAAATAAACCACTGACAGTGTCACCAGCAAAGCACCCCCACACCTCTTCCATTCTTCACGGTGGGAACCACACGCGGAGATCATCCGTTCACCTACTCACTGCGGTTGGAACCAAAAATCTCAAATTTGGACAGATTTCCACTGGTCTAATGTCCAATGCTCACTTTTCTTGGCCCAAGTAAGTCTCTTCTTCTTATTGGTGTCATTTAGTAGTAGTTTCTTTGTGGCAATTCTACCATGAAGGCCTGAGTCACTCAGTCTCCTCTGAATAGTTCATGTTGAGATGAGTCTGTTACTTGAAGTCTGAAGAATTTATGTGGGCTGCAATTTCTGAGGTGTAGTAAACTCTAACGATCTTATCGTCTGCAGCAGAGGTAACTCTGGGTCTTCCTTTCCTGTGGCGGTCCTCATGCGAGCCAGTTTCATCATAGTGCTTGATGGTTTTTGCGACTGCACTTGAAGAAACTTTCAAAGTTCTATACATGTTCCAGATTGACTTACCTTCACGTTTTAAAGTAATGATGGACTGTCATTTCTCTTTGCTTATTTGAGCTGTTCTTGCCATAATATAGACTTGGTATTTTACCAAATAGGGCTATCTTCTGTATACTACCCCTACCTTGTCACAACACAACTGATTAGCTGAAATACATTAAGGAAAGGAATTCCACAAATGAACTTTTAACAAGGCACACCTTTTAATTGAAATGTATTCCCAGCGACTACCTCAAATGATTATTTATTTTATGTAACTAGGCAAGTCAGTTTATAACAAATTCTTATTTACAATGACGGCCTAGCCTAGCCTGGCCAAACCCGGACGCTGGTCCAATTGTACACCGCCCTATGGGACTCCCAATCACAGCTGGATGTGACACAGCCTGGATTTGAACCAGAGACTGGAGTGAAACAGTGCCTTAGACTGCTGCACCACTCGGGAGCCCAATGAAGCTGGTTGAGAGAATGCCAAGAGTGTGCAAAGCAGTCATCAAGGCAAAGGGTGGCTACTTTGAAGAATATAAAATATGTTTTGATTTGTTTAACACTTTGTTGGTTACTACATGATTCCACGTTTTATTTTAGGCTGAGTTTCTGTACAGCACTTTGTGACATCAGCTGACATCAGCTGTACATTTTATTGATTTGATTTCATGGTTGAGGTCTTCACTATTATTCTACAATGTAAACAAAAAAAACATTGTACAAATAAAGAAAAACCATGGAATGAGTACGTGTCCAGACACTTTGACTGGTATTGTACTTTTTTAATGGGATTGGGGGGGTAAAAAAACTCAAGGCCACTCCTGAACTTCTAAAACAAGACAAAGTACGTTGAAATGATAATGAACCTATACATTTTAAAATAACTGCACTTTATCAGCCCCGCAAATTGCTTTTGACTAACAAATCAGTCCAGAAAAAAAAAATCAGCGTGGCCCACGAAATTATTGCACATGGCATAAACTACTGCCTTGTTTAACACAATTCGGAACCTACGAGATCAAATTTGCGTACGCTTTTATTCGCGGAGCTTCCTATCGGCTGATTCTGATACTCTCCAACTGGAAAACTCCGACCTCTGGCTACAACGACTTTCCAAGTCGAAAATGTCCCGAGTTTCCTTCATTGCTGCATACAACCTGCAGTACAATTGATGTCAGCTGACACGCCACTGCAAGCTGCTTTGAGCCTATCAGCGGTATGAGCTCGAAAGCTGGAGTTCTGGGACAATAATCATCACCATAAATGTAGTCATTATTTTGCCAAGTTGTGATTGCTCCTCCGTCCTAGCTTCAATACACTATGCAATTATGAATGCACCTACGTTAGCCATGCTATCCAAACAGAGCACGATTCGTACTGGCCGAGGAAGGCCTCCCGCTTAGCTAAGGCTGAATGCTTCCCATCAGATGTTGCTTTCAACATACAACTGTGATTCAAATATAAAAATTTACTTCGCAACAGTCGTACCTGATAAGACAGTGAACTGGACGGCCGACATTATTCTAGCTAGATAAAGCCAAACGAAGAAGCTTAGCTAGTTAGCCAGCATGGGCGGATGCTAGTTAACAGACAGCCATAGCACAACAAACTGAGGATCTCAGGTATTTCATACGTTTACCGAACGTGTCGTTTTACACACATTTGGTACTAATCGTATGCCAAAACTATGGTCAGCAAATGGCCTGAAGGACGAGGCAATGTTAGTTAACTTAGCAATAGCCTATGTAGCTAGCTAATGACGCGTCAGATGTAGAGGAAATGATGACGTCATTGGAGCAAGCGGAAACGGGACATTTTTGTCCGATTTTAGTTAACTCTAACATATACATTATTGTATGTTAACATAACGTCATGTACGTATGATATATTCACCTTAGAACACGGCTTCTCGATCTTTCGTCCCTTTCAGTCACTCCAAAATGGCGTTTTGCGCAACTCATGAGACACCGGTGTGTGGGCAATTCCTACTATTAATCTTATCCAATCATATTACCCATTGTATTTAAAGACCCCTCCTGTTATACCATGTTATCCAATCACGGGGCCGAAAGGATTTGTAGACAAGGAAGTGAAACTAGCTACACATTTTAGCCAAATACTTTTGATTCTCATTGTCAATGCAAGGTGTGCAGTGGCAGATAATAGATTCGGATCAATGCAGTAAAGTAGTAGAATCTTCTGTCATTCAACTCATTGTGCACTGACTCTCCAGTGAGGTCATATATCAGGGTGTCTTCTTTCCCAAATCCACAGAGCTTGTTTTAAACACAAACTTTTCTGAAATATTCCAACTCAAAATAACATGTTAGTGGACTAGTGATGAATTATTCCCAACATGATCGATTGTCTTCAAAACATGAGTGGTATGCACCATGCCTACATCACACAGATAAAAGGCAGAATTGTTGAGGGACACAGACCATCTATCGTTATGAGTAGCTATAGACTTATTATAGGCAAAACATCTGTCAGAGAAAAAGGTCTATGGATCTGTAACCAATGTGATCTTACTTCATTACACCTTTGCATTGTGTTTTTAAAGAAAGGAGGTAGATATGTATATGATAAACAGAGTGGTAGCAATATGATGATTGTATGTGAGCGGGTGTGTGTATAGAGTCAGTATAAATGTATGTGCATATGTGTGTGTGAGCAAATTATGGAGTGAGTGTTTTGTGTGTTGGAGTGTCAGTGTATGTCAGTCAGTGTGTAAGGTCCTGTGAGTGTGCATCGAGACAGTGCAAAAATAAGAATAAAATATAAGGGTCAACTCAGATCGCTAACAAAATGGCTACATGTATAATGTAGTTTGTTATTTAGCAGTCTTATGGCATAGAGATAGAAGCTGTTAAGGAGCCTGTTGGTGTCAGACTTGATGGAGCGGTACCACTTGCCATGCGGAAGCAGAGAGAACAGTCTATGGCTTTGGTGGTTGGAGTCTTTAATGATTTTCTGGGCCTTCCTTTCACAACGTCTTATATAGAGGTCCTGGATGGCAGGCAGCTCGGTCCCAGTGATGTACAGTCGTGGCCAAAAGTTTTGAGAATAACACAAATATTAATTTCCCCAAAGTTTGCAGCTTCAGTGTCTTTAGATATTTTTGTCAGAAGTTACTATTGAATACTGAAGTATAATTACAAGCATTTCATAAGTGTCAAAGGCTTTTATTGACAATTACATGAAGTTACATGAAGCAAAGTGTCAATATTTGCAGTGTTGACCCTTATTTTTTAAGACCTCTGCAATCCGCCCTGGCATGCTGTCAATTAACTTCTGGGCCACATCCTGACTGATGGCAGCCCATTCTTGCATAATCAATGCTTGGAGTTTGTCAGAATTAGTGTGTTTTTTTGTCCACCCGCCTCTTGAAGATTGACCACACGTTCTCAATGTGATTAAGGTCTGGGGAGTTTCCTGGCCATGGACTCAAAATATTGACATTTTGTTCCCTGAGCCACTTAGTTATCACTTTAACCTTATAGCAAGGTGCTCCATCATGCTGAAAAAAGCATTGTTCGTCACCGAACTGTTCCTGGATGGTTGGAAGAAGTTGCTCTTGGAGGATGTGTTGTTCCCATTCTTCATTCATGGCTGTGTTCTTAGGCAACATTGTGAGTGAGCCCACTCCTTTGGCTGAGAAGCAACCCCACACATGAATGGTCTCAGGATGCTTTACTGTTGGCATGGCACAGGACTGATGGTAGCACTCACCTTGTCTTCTCTGGACAAGCTTTTTTCCGGATGCCCGAAACAATTGGAAAGGGGATTCATCAGAGAAAATTACTTTGCCCCAGTCCTCAGAAGTCCAATCCCTGTACCTTTTGCAGAATATCAGTCTGTCCCTGATGTTTTCCTGGAGAGAAGTGGCTTCTTTGCTGCCCTTCTTGACACCAGGCCATCCTCCAAAAGTCTTTGCCTCACAATGTGTGCAGATGCACTCACACCTGCCTGCTGCCATTCCTGAGCAAGCTCTGTACTGGTGGTGCCCTGATCCCGCAGCTGAATCAACTTTAGGAGACGGTCCCGACGCTTGCTGGACTTTCTTGGGCGCCCTGAAGCCTTCTTCACAACAATTGAAACACTCTCCTTGAAGTTCTTGATGATCCGATAAATGGTTGATTTAGGTGCAATCTTACCGGCAGCAATATCCTTGCCTGTGAAGCCCTTTTTGTGCAAAGCAATGATGATGACACGTGTTTCCTTGCAGGTAACCATCAATGACAGAGGAAGAACAATGATTCCAAGCACCACCCTCGTTTTGAAGCTTTCAGTCTGTTATTCAAACTCAATCAGCATGAAAGAGTGATCTCCAGCCTTGTCAACCCTCACACCTGTGTTAACGAGAGAATCACTGACATGATGTCAGCTGGTCCGTTTGTGACAGGGCTGAAATGCAGAGGAAATATTTTTTCAGGGATTCAGTTAATTTGCATGGCAACGAGGGACTTTGCAATTAATTGCAATTCATCTGATCACTCTTCATAACATTCTGGAGTATATGCAAATTGCCATCATACAAACTGAGGCAGCAGACTTTGTGAAAATTAATATTTGTGTCATCCTCAACTTTTGGCCACGACTGTACTGGGCTGTCTGCTAAACCTTTCCAACCTCCTGAGGGGGACTGTCAGGACCATTTTTATAGAACTTCTTAGTGATTTGGAGACACGATGCCTGGGCAAAGCCTGGTGGTGGGGGGCATGATGCCGGGGCAAAGCCTGGTGTTTGGGGGCATGATGTCTGGGAAAATCCTGGTGGTGGGGGGTAGGATAGAAGGGCAAAGCCTGGTGGTAGATTCATGATTCATCACTCGCATGTCAATATCAGATTGGGTATTTTGTCATCAAACATAACAATGACAAAAATAGTACAAAATACAATAAATGTAATTACCTGACGATACACACAAGGAAGCAAATTAGATGGGCAGGACAACAGTATGTTAAAGGCTGTAGATTCATGATTTGTCTGTTAGCATGGAAATAACTGTGAATG
Organism: Oncorhynchus masou masou; assembly: GCF_036934945.1. Classification (NCBI taxonomy): domain Eukaryota; kingdom Metazoa; phylum Chordata; class Actinopteri; order Salmoniformes; family Salmonidae; genus Oncorhynchus; species Oncorhynchus masou. The sequence goes on along the minus strand of NC_088242.1, from coordinate 37,546,122 downwards.
AGCAGGGAGCTAATGCAACCATTACAATTTAGCAATAACATACAAAAGCATATCCCAGGAAGCCCCCAATATCTAACAGGTACCACACATATACAGTGGGGCAAAAAAGTATTTAGTCAGCCACCAATTGTGCAAGTTCTCCCACTTAAAAAGATGAGGCCTGTAATTTTCATCATAGGTACACTTCAACTATGACAGACAAAATGAGCAAAAAAAATCCAGAAAATCACATTGTAAGATATTTTATGAATTTATTTGCAAATTATGGTGGAAAATAAGTATTTGGTCAATAACAAAAGTGTATCTCTATACTTTGTTAAATACACTTTGTTGGCAATGACAGAGGTCAAACATTTTCTGTAAGTATTCACAGGGTTTTCACACACTGTTGCTGGTATTTTGGCCCATTCCTCCATGCAGATCTCCTCTAGAGCAGTGATGTTTTGGGGCTGTTGCTGGGCAACACGGACTTTCAACTGCCTCCAAATATTTTCTATGGGGTTGAGATCTGGAGACTGGCTAGGTCACTCCAGGACCTTGAAATGCTTCTTACGAAGCCACTCCTTCGTTGCCCGGGCGGTATGTTCGGGATCATTGTCATGAGTTTTTACCCCAAAAATTATATTTTGGTTTCATCTGACCATATGCCATTCTCCCAATCTTCTTCTGGATCATCCAAATGCTCTCTAGCAAACTTCACACGGGCCTGGACATGTACTGGCTTAAGCAGGTGGACATGTCTGGCACTGCAGGATTTGAGTCCCTGGCGGCGTAGTGTGTTACTGATTGTAGGCTTTGTTACTTTGGTCCCAGATCTCTGCAGGTCATTCACTAGGTCCTGCTCTAGAGGAGATCTGCATGGAGGAATGGGCCAAAATACCAGCAACAGTGTGTGAAAACCCTGTGAAGACTTACAGAAAATGTTTGACCTCTGTCATTGCCAACAAAGTGTATTTAACAAAGTATAGAGATACACTTTTGTTATTGACCAAATACTTATTTTCCACCATAATTTGCAAATAAATTCATAAAAAAATCTTACAATGTGATTTTCTGGATTTTATTTGCTCATTTTGTCTGTCATAGTTGAAGTGTACCTATGATGAAAATTACAGGCCTCTCTCATCTTTTTAAGTGGGAGAACTTGCACAATTGGTGGCTGACTAAATACTTTTTTTCCCACTGTACATACATGCATGCATGCATACATACATACATACAGTACCAGTCAAAAGTTTGGACACCTACTCATTCAAGGGTTTTAATTTATTTTTGCTATTTTCTACATTGTAGAATAGTAGTAAAGACATCAAAAGTATAAAATAACACTTATGGAATCATGTAGAAACTCCCCAAAAAGTGTTAAACAAATCAAAATATATTTTATATTTGAGATTCTTCAAATAACCACCCTTTGCCTTGATGACAGCTTTGCACACTCTTGGCATTCTCTCAACCAGATTCATGAGGTAGTCACCTGGAATGCATTTCAATTAACAGGTGTGCCTTGTTAAAAGTACATTTGTGGAATGCATTTTCTTAATGTGTTTGAGCCAGTCAGTTGTGTTGTGACAAGGTATGGATGGTATACAGAAGATAGCCCTACTTGGTAAAAGACCAAGTCCATATTATGGCAAGAACAGTTCAAATAAGCAAAGAGAAACGACAGTCCATCATTACTTGCAGACATGAAGGTCAGTCGACACGGAAAATTTCAGTCACATGCGCTATGATGAAACTGGCTCTCATGAGACCGCCACAGGAAAGGAAGACCCAGAGTTACCCCTGCTGCAGATGATAAGTTCATTAAAGTTACCAGCCTCAGAAATTGCACCCCAAATAAATGCTTCACAGACTTCAAGTAACAGACTCATCTCAACATGAACTGTTCGGTGGAGACTGTGAAACAGACCTTCATGGTCGAATTGCTGCAAAGAAACCACTACTAAAGGACACCAATAAGAAGAGACTTGCTTGGGCCAAGAAACACAAGCAATTAGACCAGTTGAAATTTGTCCTTTGGTCTGGAGTCCAAATTGGAGATTTTTAGTTCCAATCGCTTTGTTTGACGTGATGTGGGTGAACGGATGATCTCTGCATGTGTATTTCCCACTGTGAAGCATGGAGGAGGAGGTGTTATGGTGTGGGGGTGCTTTGCTGGGGACACTGTCTGTGATTTTATTTAGAATTCAAGGCACACTTAACCAGCATGGCTACCACAGTATTCTGCAGCGATACGCCATCCCATGTGGTTTTGGCTTAGTGGGATTATCATTTGTTTTTCATCTGGACAATGACCCAACATACCTACAGGCTGTTTAATGGCTATTTTACCAAGAATGAGAGCGGTGGAGTGGTGCATCAGATGACCTGGCCTCCAGAATCCCCCGAACTCAACAAAATTGAGATGGTTTGGTATGAGTCGGACCGCAGAGTGAAGGAAAAGCTGCCAACAAGTGCTCAGCATGTGTGGGAACTCCTTCAAGACTGTTGGAAATTCATTCCAGGTGAAGCTGGTCGAGAGAATGCCAAGAATGTGCAAAGCTGTCATCAAGGGTGGCTACTTTGAAGAATCTCTAATATAAAATATATTTTTATTTATTTAACACTTTTTTGGTTACTACATGATTCCATATGTGTTATTTCATAGTTTTGACCTGTGAAAGAAAATTCAGTAACAATTTACTTAACACCAAATATCATAACACGTTATGACACGGTCATAGCATGTCATAACAGCTGACATAACATTTTATAATATGGTCATAACACTGTCATGACACATATTTAGACCTGTTGTGCTATATATTGCATTATTTTATGGCTGGTTATGACACCTACATAAGAGTATAAAAACCTACCTCTGTAGTTATTTTATGGCTTGTTGTGACCCCTTGTTATCTGTGTCTGTGTACTCTCATAACTGAAATGAACCACTTGAACTAACTTAACCACAGGTACCGTATCTAAACTATGTTTCATAGGTTTACGGGTTTCCAATGTGTCTTAGTTCGTCTGTTTTGGAAAACAAATAAACCCTATCCCAAAGTATGACTTGTAAAGTTCTCCATTTTCATATTTGTTCACTATTATGTGTGGTTCCAGTGCAAAGTTGTAGGAATTTTCAGAAAGTAATCTTGATTCTTGTACATGCACCACTGTAATGTTCCCATTCCGTGTAAAGTTAGGCATTCAGCTAAAACCCTCAACCTTCAAATCTAGAATCTTACTGTGTGAGAACCTTGCCATCTAAGCCCTCTGTACACCTAAGGTAAAATAATGGCCCATCTACAATGTCCACTTCCTGTTATCTTCATTGTTGACCAACACCAACACACCCTCCCTAGCCCTAATATAAATTAAACCTTTAACTAGAGCTATACCTGTCATTAAATTTTGTCAGCCAGTGATTGTCAAGCAAATACCTGCCGGTCTCACGGTAATTGACCATTTAATTAACAAACACATTTAGCATCTCCTGGCTTCCACGCACAGCCAATCAAGTAACTGATGTGGACCTTTGGAACATCTACATAAAAATTGTTTTGTATCACATTCCATGTCCCCCCCGTCCCCAGTGAAAGTTGTGGCCCTGCTAATAACCATCAGCAGCAGCAGATTTTGGAGATGCCTATTTGTCTGTTGCCAGTTCGTCTTGTCACGTCAAGTCTACCAGTGTGTTTTTCCGTAATCCTGTTTTTCTAGTCCCTGTTTTCTAGTCCTCCCGGTTCCAACCTTTTCTGCCTTCCCTGACCTCGAGCCTGCCTGCCGTCCTGTAGCCATCTGACTCTGACCTGGTTAACAAACTTCTGCCTGTCCTCGGCCTGCCCCTTGTCTATTAATAAATATCAGAGACTCGAACCATCTGCCTCCCGTGTCTGCAATTGGGTCTCGTCTTGTGTCGTTATAGTTTTTAATGACAATAAAAAAATAGGTAGTAATCCAACCTACTGGAAAGACAAAACAGACGCTCCTTTTCTGTGAGAAGTTCTCTTTTTTGTGTGGGTAATATTGCAGTTCCATTAATAATTATTGTAGCTTCCATTAATGTAGTTGATTGCATCATTTCCAATCCCCCATATTTCTTTGGGTAAAATTCTATGAGAAGTTCTCTTTGTATTAGTAGAGACAGAGTACTTTGGCCAGTTGGACTTAGCGACTTGTGTCTGTTCTGTGAATGTGTGTGGGTTTCTGTGTATGTTTGTGTGTGTGCTGTGTTCCAAGTGTAACCAACCAGCATTCTGCTGACAGGCCATATGTGAGAGTTAAGAGAACTTCCGGCCCTGAACCCCAGAAACACACTACTGCTACTGTACTGCTCTAGGCTCAGTACTGTCTTGACTCTAGCAGTTTTACTGTTATAATAGTATTTTCTTCAATGTGTCTTTTGACTAAGCAGGTAGTCTGTTTTTAATTTGGGGTTAAATACATAAACGCAAACATACACCTCCCTATATCAAACTGGCCTCCCAATCTCTGTCCTCATTTCATTCTGTTGTACAATCACCTTCAAAGAGATATTGTATTGACACCTATGGCATGAAATACGTAGGTATAACATGGATATAACATCAATAAATAAACAACAAAGAATCACAATGTAGCGTAACTCAATGAAGGTATAAAAGCAGTATTGAGACTGATTGATCAAAAAGTGCAATTTAGTCCACTAAAACGTTTAAGCGGAGTAAGTGAAGCTGGTAAAAGTTATGGTAGAGTGAAGATAAGCTTTTCATACAAATCGGGGAGTTGGCACTGGTTCATTAAAGCTTCCCATCCCATCCAACACATTCTGATCCTCAGAATTCCCACGGGAGTTTGCAACATGCCAGAGGGGGTGTCATGATAAAGCACAGACTACACGAGACAGTTTCTCTGGCAACATCTGAACGGAAACAAACCAATGAAGAGGCGCTCAGGAGGAGCACACATAAACAGGTCAACGAGTTTCATCCGTGTCTTGTTCGAGTGCCCTGGGATCTGTCTATGTACTTGCAAAAGGCTTTGTTTACTCTTGGAAAATGTCCGTTATCAGAAGTCCATCTCCGTGGCAGTCAAATTGATTTATGTTTCTAGCCATTCAGGATAAGGTTGTACAGTTGTACTTCTCTCATTAAGGTACAAAATGTACTTCTCTCATTAAGGTACAAAATCTATCAATCATATTCTTCACTTTAAAAATCATGAATTGAAATGGCTGGAAACCTTACAGACTGTGGCTTTTTACAATGGTGCCATGTGGCAGAATACAACAGAGGGTTGTAAAAGCCAAAGGGCCCATGGGCCAGAGAATTACAGTGCTGACGTGCCTCATTGTTAAAATCCCTAGAGTCAATGTCCGCGCCCTGTGGAAATCGAATTAGCATAATACAAAAAGAGCAACTGCCTTTAAAAAGTAACGAATCCCTTTGATAACGGCCTATGCCGGGATCGATATGAGTCAGAAACAGTTATTTATTCTAGTGTCAAAATGTACTACAAAGTGTCAATAGGATGATTTTGGTCATAAAGTCAGTCTCATCTAAAACGACGTTTGGAACATCCGAGCGTCACAAAGGGTTGGGTTTTTATCTGAGGATGTACAGTGCCTTCAGAAAGTATTCAGACCCCTTTACTTTTCCCACATTGTTACATTACAGATTTATTCTAAAATTGAATAAATACATAAAAATCCTTAGCAATCTACACACAATACCCCATAATCACAAAATGAAAACAGGTTTAGACATTTTTGCAAATGTTTAAAAATAGAAAAATACCATAAGCATTCAGACCCTTTGCTATGAGACTTTAAATTGAGCTCAGGTGCATCCTGTTTCCATTGATCATCCTTGCGATGTTTCTACAACTTCAATTGAGTCCACCTGTGGTAAAGTCAATTGATTGGACATGATTTGGAAAGGCACACACCTGTCTATATAAGGTCCCACAGTTGACAGTGCATGTCAGAGCAAAACAAAGCCATGAGGTCGAAGGGCTCCGAGACAGGATTGTGTTGAGGCGCAGATCTGGGGAAGGGTACCAACAAATGTCTGCAGTATTGAAGTTCCCCAAGAACATAGTACCCTCCATCACTCTTAAATGGAAGAAGTTTGGAACCACCAAGAATCTTCCTAGAGCTGGCTGCCCAGCCAAACTGAGCAATCGGGGGAGAAGGGCCTTGGTCAGGGAGGTGACCAAGAACCCGATGGTCACTCTGTCACAGCTCTAGAGTTCCTTTGTGGAGATGGGAGAACCTTCCAGAAAGACAACCATCTCTGCAGCACTCTACCAATCAGGCCTTTATGGTAGAGTGGCCAGACGGAAGCTACTGCTCAGTAAAATGGACATGAAAGCCCGTTTTGGAGTTTGCCAAAAGGCACCTAAAGACTCTCAGACCATGAGAAACAAGATTCTCTGGTCTGATGAAACCAAGATTTAACTTTTTTTGGCCTAAATGCTAAGTGTCATGTCTGGAGGAAACTTGTCACCATCCCTATGGTGGTGGCAGCATCATGCTGTGGTGATGTTTTTCAACGGCAGGGACTGGGAGACTCGTCAGCATTGAGGCAAAGATGAAAACCTGCTCCAGAGCGCTCAGGACCTCAGACTGGGGCAACGCTTCACCTTCCAACAGGACAATGACCCTAAGCACACAGCCAAGACAATGCGTCCAAACAGTTTGGGATACACACTAATTTTTTAACTAGGCAAGTCAGTTAAGAACAAATTCTTATTTACAATGACGGACTACCCCGGCCAAACCCTAACTATGCTGGGCCAATTGTGAGCCACCCTATGGGACTCCCAATCACGTCCGGTTGTGATACAGCCTGGAATCGTGGGGGGGGGGCAGAAGTGCATAGAAAGTTCAGCATCCTCCCCGAGGGTATATCCATAAATCATAGACTCATTCATTGTTTATTATTGTACTATAGTGCAGCTCAACACAAAATGGTTTTCCCTACCGAAGAACAAAAACTGAAATATTTGAAACAATTTTATTTCACCTTAGTGACACACAACTCCCCTTCATAAGATAAAATATTTGATAAGGAAACAATAATAAACCAAGAAACATGTCCTTCATTTAAAATGACATTTATGTACAAACAACAAATCCAAAACTATAGAGTACAGATACAAATTTGGGACATTAGTCAGGAATGGGATGAGAGTTATGTGCTAACTGGTATTGTTTGCATTGACTTTCAAAGTATTACTACTGGCTACCATTACTACGGCTGGTAGAACAGAGTGCTTAGTATCAATTTTGATATCAACTAACATTGTACTAACCAATATTACAATTCCTATGTACTGGATTCACTTCCCCATCACCTGTTCAAGCAACACAATTCCTATACTGAAAATCAAGATTATCAACAATGGGTCATCAAGAAAAAAAATGGCTTTGACTTAAGGGGTTAGAGTGACAGTATTTTTATTTTAATGACAGAAAACTGTCAGAGGCTGGACCATTTTGATGTTCACAGAAAGTGATGAACCCAGGCCAGAGGGCAAAACATACATTAAAAAATAAAAAAAATAAAAAAATTTAGCAAAAATTTCAATCAAAGTAACACTCAGTCAGCTGATCAATGGCTCTGTAGTGCTGCGAGAAAGAACGATATATTAACGCTAGGTTGTGCCTGCAGCAATAAAACATGATAATAAGCTTTCTTATACTATGTAGCTGTGTTCTTGAGAGTTTGTAATATACATTTGATACATCTTAAAGCAGGTTTATTCTAGAGAATGATAATTCTTGTTCCAAGAGACTATAATACATTCACGTTTCTCATTTGCATAGAGAAAATGGCATATGGGGCAGTAGTAACTAAGCGTAAAGACATTGAGACAAACCTACAAGCTAGCTGCTTAAAAAAACTAAAAAACTTTGGGATGGCCATTGGGTGGAGATGCTGAATTCTCTACTTCCAACCATTTCTATTTCCTGTTCTACCCCAATTGAACCAAATTAAATCACTTACAAAAAAAAAAAAACATACAAAATAAATCTCCTGTCCCTTGTCCAGTTTCCATTAGGTTGTTTGTTCCTCTTATGGAATGTGCTGCAGGTTAGGTTGTGTGCTGGAGTGAGGAACATCAGATCAGTGCTGCATCCTGATTGGCTCAGAGTCCAAATCAGTGCTTCCCGATTTTAGCTCAAAGTCAAAACGGAACAAAGTCCCTCTTTTTGTTGTGGCTGTAGAACATGTCCCAGGTCAACTCAGCCTGCTGGGAGCAGCCTCCCCGCTCCAGGTCACATGTGTATCCCACGGGGCAGCAGTGCCTGGTGTCCACGCAGCATATGGCCTGTGAAGAGAAAGCGAGTTTAAAGGATTAGTTCAGGATTTTACAAATTCATGGATCAGTAGAAAATAATCCATGGTTATGTTCTTTAAAACAGCCACCCCAACCTAACAATCAATGGAAGTGATGGGGTCATTTGAATTAATATATATATGAAAAAAATACAGCATCACCAGACTCTGACGTCTCTTCCTGATGGCTAAACAACCTTCCGTGCATTTGCTACTTTATGCACAATTATTTTACATAGCTGCTGCCGCTTCCCCCTCCCTTCCTGTTCTCACTAACCCCGCCGTGATGTTTGGACGTCTTTGTCTTGTCTAAGCAATGACTGCATACATGAATGGATAAAGACGTCGATCAAGTGACATCAGCCATTCCTATGTGAAGATTCAATAGCGCATTAAAGCCAAATAAAGTTGGTTAAGATGCTGTCTCATGGAAACCTAACATGCGCAGTTTGAGCTACTCCAGGAAGAGAAGTTGCAGGCTAGCTCAGTCCTGCCCCCTTATTAAGTAACTCAAGTTAGACTAGAGTACTGCAGGATGCCATGAGCAACTCAATTATCGGTATAACACCCTTGTATTCAAAGACGGGGGAACTGCAGTGGGATCACCCAAAAAATACAAAATTTTTAACCCAAAAATTTAGAGTACAGATTGTATGGGAAAAAATTTGTTTGAAAAATAATAAGAAAAATATGTTAAGAGTAAATGTATTCATTAGTTTCTTTTCATTTGGATAAGAGATGTAATGAATTGAAGTATTTGTTGACGTAACAATAGAAAATTTAATGATTTTAAGATTGTCATATTTGGTGTGGGGTGATGAAAAACAAATTGGGTTCCGAGCAATTCTGACGGGAAGAAAGTATCCCTGCTGAAAAAGTTTGAATACCAAATGGTATAACTTTTCTGTGTGCGATTTTAAAATAATCCGTTCATGCATCTGGTGGATATTTTTTATTCATACAATTGACCACGAAGATTGACGTTTTTCCATTCACTATAACGGGGATCCTTTTTTCTGCTAACAATGTCTGCAGTACCGCAGTTGGCCTTGAACTTGTGTCTTAGGCGGGCGGGGGAGAATGACTGCCCCCTCTCATTGAAACCACGTTGTACAAACTTCGTCTGTTGTAACTATAAACCACACACACACATCTAATTTACTGCCTACACAAACACACACACACAATGTACTCTGTGCGGCAGACTGATCACTTAAATTGACGGGCATGTTGTCAAACTCCGCCTACTTGCGCGGAAAGGTTCGCCCAAAGGCTAATCTGGTGAATTTCAAATGATGTGCTGACCATCAAATCGTGCAGTGTTGCATGGTCATTGAGAAGCGCAGTAAGTTGAATGTTAGTTATGGTTGAAATGCCGATGGCTTTGACTCAATGCAACGTGTAGGCACTTCTCCGAATGTTACTGATTTCAATAAGTTGGAGCAAAGTTTCAATAAATTGGGAGCAAAGTTGAATCAATGTCTCACGAGATCACTTGATGACTAATTAATATCAAATACCAATATAACAGCATAGCATAACGCTCATGTTAGACAGACATCAGGCAATTCCTTATTCGATTTTAGGAGGACTGTGCTCATGTGCCGATTTCTTTCATGCAGCCAAAACTCAGTGCACACCACTATGTGGTTAGATTGAAACAAAATACAGATTTGCTAGCTTATTCACACCATCGGCTCTAAGTCACTCACGAGCTGCTATGTTAAAAAATAAAATAAAAAAAAAAGTGGGTAAAGTAACAAATGTGCAGAACGTTTTAAGGTTGTTTATATATGGTGAAGAGGTGTCCTGGGGGACAGGGCAGTTCGATCTGGTCGCACATCCTTACAAAAAAATAAAAGGCTACATTTCCTTTATGTACCAAATATGGAGTTGATTAAAGAACATCTCAACTTGTCAAATGTACACACATTTCCCATCTACATCAAAAGTCAAAGTTCATTATTTCAAGTTAGGATTTTCATTCCAAGTAGCCATTTCACTACCTTTGGTGCAGGGCAGCAGGACCATTCCGTGGGTGAAGTCTTGCAGCAGGTTTCCAGTTTGGGACAGCTGTACTCTCCAGTGCTGTCACAAGTCACATCTATACTCATCTCTGCTGCCCTCTGCTGGGACTCTGCTACCTTTGTCAGGGGCACCGTACGGAGGAGTATAGCCTCTACCAGTTTCTCACAGGTCCCAGTCTGCATGTTGCAGCTGTAGCCTTGGGGGCAGCAGTGCTCATGGTCTGTACAGCAAACAGCCTGCAGATTGGGGACGATAAGGAGAGTCAACAAGATGTATCTGTGAGGCGAAACGGGGAAGTAGTCAGACCCCTTCCCCTTTCCCACATTTTGTTACATTACAGCCTTACTCCAAAATGGATTCCATTCTTCATCAATCTACACACAATACCCCATAATGACGACAGGTTTAGATTTTTTTGCAAAAATATATATTTTTTAAACTGAACTTATTTACGGTAAGTATTGCCTTTGCTATGAGACTCGAAATTGAGCTCAGGTGCATCTGGTTTCCATGAACCATTCTTAAGATGTTTCTACAACTTCATTGGAGTCCACATGTGGTAAATTCAATTTGATTGGACTGTTATGTTTTTCAGTGGCAGGGACTGCGAGACTAATCAGGGCCGAGGCAAAGATGAACAGGGAGCAAAGTACAGAGAGATCCTTGATGAAAATCTGGTTCAGAGCGCTCAGGACCTCAGACTGGGGCGAAGGTTCACCTTCCAACAGGACAATGACCCTATGCACACAGCCTAGACAACGCTGGAGTGGCTTCGGACAAGTCTATGAATGTCCTTGAGTGGCCCAGCCAGAGCCTAGACTTGAACCGGATCTAACATCTCTGGAGAGACCTGAAAATAGCTGTGCAGCGACGCTCCCCATCCAACCTGACGGGGCTTGAAAGGATCTGCAGGGAAGAATGGGAGAAACTCCCCAAATACAGGTGTGCCAAGCTTGTAGCGTCACAACCAAAAAGACTCAAGGATTTCAGCGCTGCTTCAACAAAGTACTGAGTAAAGGGTCTGAATACTTATGTAAATGTGATAAGCATATATTTTTTAATACATTTGCTAAAAGTTCAATTTTTTTTTAAAACCCAAACTTTTTGCTTTGTCACTACAGACAATAATAATAATATTGTCTGTAGATTGAGAGGGGGGAAAAAACAATTGAATCCATTTTAGAATAAGGCTGTAACGTAACAATGTGGAAACTCAAGGGGTCCGGATACTGTACAAATGCACTGTATATAAATCCAATCCATTCTCAATGGAGACACACCTTGACCAGGGGACAGCAGCCCCATTCGCCTGTGGGCAGCTTGCAGCAGGTGGCCCCCGAGGCACAGCTGCTCTTGTCGTCACACTTTACGTCTTTCAACATGGCTCCCTCAGTCAGGGCCTTCACTTTGCGGTACCAGGGAATGGTCAGGGGGCCCTTAGTGCAGGAGGTCTTGTGGCCATCACAGCTGTAGCCGCTGGGGCAGCAGTGGTCTCCGTTGGCACAGCACACCGCCTGGCGAGGAGCAGACCATTTACATAGAGGTCATACAGAGATGACTAGTGTATATCATTTCAGCTGCAAATTCTGTTACATTGCCACTGCTTTGTTCATCATCATATTATTATTATTATTATTAACATCTTGAAAAGTTGCCACGGCCAAAGTCCCCAGAGTAGCCTACTTACCTTTGGCAGGGGGCAGCATCCCCACTTGCCAGCTTTGTTCATGAAGCAGCAGGTGGTATATTTGGGACAGCTGGTGTGGGGGTCACACATGTTCTTGGCTAGGGGGAAGGAGGGGGCAATGGCCTGAGGAAGCACCCTGTGCAGGAGCAGGGCTGGCACCCTGGGGATCCAGGGCAAGCTGAGGGTCCCGGCTTTGTCACAGGTCTGCTCGGCCACGTTACACGTGTAGCCTTTAGGGCAGCAGTGCTCATGGTCGTCGCAGCACACCGCCTAGGGGGCAACAATAACATTATTGTTATGCGGTCACCAAAAATTGAGGCTGGTATTCACAAAGAGGCCTGCTGAGCCCACAGGTGGTTTGTGGCACCTTAATTGGTGAGGACGGGCTCGTGGTAATGGCTGGAGCGGAATAGAATGGTATCAAATACAGCTAACACATGGAAACCATGTATTTGATGGCATTCCATTCACTCCGGCCATTATTATTAGGAGCCGTCCTCCACTCAACAGCCTCCTGAGACGGTTTATGAATATGGGCCCTTATCTACAGTATATGGTGTCCTAAATTGCAAAAACACAAGTTATGTTTCTGTAATACACACCCAGAGCCAAGTCGTAAAAACAAATTCAATTAATCTCAGTCTACGAATGGAGTCATTAACCAGGTTTCCAGCCAACCTTTTTGAGAGTAAAGCACATAAATGTCATGACAGGCCTGGTGGATAATGAATTTTTCAATAAACTTCACAAATGTCGACGTAACAAAATACGCTAGACTAGGTGGGATCTTTTTGTGTCTGTAAAATGAATTATGCGAGAAATAAAAATCAGTGGAAAGGCTTTTGTGCAAATATTGATATAATAACCATCATATCAGAGTAAACTTAGAGTCAGGAGATGACGTGTGGTCCTCCCACTACGACTCGTCGGGAAAGCATGCAGTTTATTAGGCTACAGATTATGTTATGGTGAACTTCACAGGGTAGTGAAAGTGCAAGGTGATGAGCTTGATGCTCCTTTCCAATAAATATTGAGGGTGTTATTCTGGTAACATGATCATCGATGCTTGGCTGCCATTTGGCAAACAAAAATGATTGCGCTTTCGTCCATAATAAATCTCATGTGGGCTACACGTGTAACTAATCCTCTGATGACTGGAACAGACGTGCCATTACCAGAGTGGGCACACTCGCTATATAAAACACTTTGTGAGATAACCAAAATAGTTAAATGCAATGGAAACCCATTTAACACATACATACGTGTGAAGTCTGAAGTTTACATTAACTTAGGTTGGAGTCACTAAAACTCATTTTCCAACCACTCCACAAATGTCTTGTTAACAAACTATAGTTTTGGCAAGTCGGTTGGGACACCTACTTAGTGCATGACAAGTCATTTTTGCAACAATTTTTTACAGACAGATTATTTCACTTATAATTCACTGTATCACAATTCCAGTGGGTCAGAAGTTTACATGCACTAAGTTGACTGTGCCTTTAAACACCCAGAAAATGATGTCATGGCTTTAGAAGCTTCTGATGGGCTAATTGACGTAGTTTGAGTCAATTGGAGGTGTACCTGTGGATGTATTTCAAGGCCTACCTTCAAACAATAGTACGCAAGTATAAACACCATGGGACCACGCAGCAGTCATACCGCTCAGGAAGGAGGCGCATTCTGTCTCCTAGAGATGACCGTACTTAGGTGCGTAAAGTGCAGATCAATCCCAAAACAACAGCAAAGGACCTTGTGGAGATGCTGGAGGAAACAGGTGCAATCCAGAGTAAAACGAGTCCTATATTGACATAACCCGAAAGGCCGCTTAGCAAGGAAGATGCCACTGCTCCAAAACCAACATAAAAAGCCAGAATACGGTTTGCAACTGCACATGGGGACAAAAATTGTACTTTTTAGAGAAATGTCCTCTGGTCTGATGAAACAAAAACAGAATTGTTTGGCCATAATGACCATCGTTATGTTTGAAGGAAAAATAGGGAGCCAAAGAATACCATCCCAACCGTGAAGCACGGGGGTGGCAGCATCATGTTGTGGGGGTGCTTTGCTGCAAGAGGGACTGGTGTACTTCACAAAATACATGGCATCATGTGGTAGGAAAAATATGTGGATATATTGAAGCAACATCTCAAAACATCAGTCAGGAAGGTTAAAACTTGTGGGTCTTCCAAATGGACAACGACCCCAAGCATACTTCCAAAGTTGAGTCAAAATGGCTTAAGGGCAACAATGTCAATGTATTGGAGTGGCCATCACAAAGCCCTGACCTCAACCTATAGAACATTTGTGGGCAGAACTGAAAAAGCGTGTGCGAGCAAGGAGGCCTACAAACCTGACTCAGTTACACCAGCTCTGTCAGGAGGAATGGGACAAAATTCACCCAACTTATTGTGGGAAGCTTGTGGAAGGCTACCCAAAACATTTGACCCAAGTTAAACAATTTAAAGGCAATGCTACCAAATACTAATTGAGTGTGTGTAAACTTCTGACCCACTGGGAATGTGAAATAAAAAGAAATAAAGCTGAAATAAATCTCTATTATTCTGACTTTTCACATTCTTAAAATAGTGGTGATCCTAACTGACCTAAGACAGGGAATTTTTACTAGGATTAAATTTCAGGAATTGTGAAGAACTGAGGTGTAAGGTGGCTAAGGTGTATGTAAACCTCCGACTTAAACTGTACATACATACATACTTTTTTTGGGGGGTAAATGGGAATTTAACCCCAAAATGTATTTTATGCGTACTACGTCACCACACTCACTTTTATCTGCAACAAGTCAATTTAATGGAAACATCTCTGGTGGAAAAATGCTCTTTGTTTTTATGCGGATTTGAGAATATTCGCATGAAAATCTGTCGCCAATTGAATGGTAAGATTGTCATTTAAACCACCAGATGCAGGAAAAAATTAACTCACATGAGGTAGAGGACAGCATGCCCACTGTCCTGAGTTCTGTCTGCAGCAGGTGGTGCCCCCGGGGCACATGGTCTGTTCGTCACACTTCTCAGTGGCTAGTTGTGCCTGGGTGGTGAGTGCTGGCACCTTGATGAGCCACGGCATGTTGAAGCCTGAGGGATCATCGCAAGTACTGGCCTCCAGGTTACACACAGTGCCGTGGGGGCAGCAGTGGAGGTGGTCATCGCAACACACAGCCTGAGGGCCACAGAGAACGCATGGAGTTGTTATTACTGATTCAATAGCTACCTTTAGGCTATAAACGTGATGCTTATTTGTCTCAAGATTTAATTAAAATGACTCGCCGAGATGATTGGAAACAAGGACTATTCATAAGTGTATCAAATTAGCACCACTTGGAGTGACTGTACCAGGGACAATAGCGGTTTCCCAATTAGTCAATTCAAATCCAGTCACTTTAGGAATAGAATTTAACATGGACGTCATTTAATCAAATACAACCGGAGGTAAAGTTACCCAAAGTGAACTAAAAAGGTTAGACTCTTAACAAGGACTGGACTTGGCAAATAAGTCAGTGGGGGAAGAGGGGGGTAAATGTGGAAATGTTCATACATTGGGCAGGGAGCAGCATGCCCAGTTTCCTGTGGTGGTCTTGCAGCACGTGGATTTGCCCGGGCTCGACGTGGATTTGTCACATATGCTGTTGGGCAGCGGCTCCTCCTGCGACACATAGCTAAAGGTGGGCACCTTGTCCAGCATGGGTACCAGGGCAGAGCCCGAAGAGGGGTCATCACACGTACTCTCTGCCAGGTTACAGATGGTCCCGTAGGGGCAGCAGTGGAGGTGGTCATCACAACACACAGCCTAGAGGGAAGTCAAAGGAATGAGTGCGGGCGGGGGGAGGCGCTCAGGAGGAGTCTACAGTGTTTCTGTTCTCATATCTGTAATGCTACAAGACCGATGTAACACCACTGACCGTGAAAAAAAAGAGCGGCACTCACTTTCAACATTGATAAATTAACCTAATAAATCAGGTCAGGGTCTCAAGGGCTGAGTACTACTGTCAAGTGTGGCAGGAATTATGGCTGACACACACATACACAAGTTGTTTACAGTACCTTGGGTAAGGGGCAGCAGGCCCATTCTCCACTTAGTAATTTACAGCACGTGGTTCCATCAGCGCAGGCCACAGAGTCGTTGCAGGGCACAGCATTGACTGAAGGGCATAGAGCGCACACATTCACATGTTAAATGTATGGACATTACACTTCTGTCGCTATGCAACTTTTCATCTTGAATATATCCCCACTGAGTCGGTTGCAAATCGATGTTAACGTCATGAGCCAATGTTTGATGTGTAACTTTGTCTCTGACCGGTGCTCTGTAGGGATGTCGTGGTCAATGTGGCGGGGAATTTGACAACCATGGAAGTTTGGCCGTGTTTAGACACACAGGTGCTCTGTTCCAGGTCACAGGTGGTTCCCTCAGGACAGCAGTGGAGGTGGTCCGGACAACACACAGCCTGAGGAGAGCAAGAGGGGTCTTGATACAGCTGAATCCTGCAGGAGCTGATATTTCCTGGCAGCTGAATATGGATGTGTGGTGAGTTATTGGGTTGAGAGCAGATGACTCACACTTGGCATAGGGCAGCAGCCATAGCTCCTATCCCCCAACAGGCAGCAAGTGGTCTCATCAGGACACGATGACACCTTGTCTGGGCAATCCACTAAAAAGAGATGCACATTAAAAATTATAAATAAATATCAACAGAATTCTTATTATTTTCTTAGAGGACTACAAGACTGCGTAACCACCGATTCAGCTGGAAAATTACGTGTTTACACTACAAAATCAATTAGTAACATTTAGTAGCCAGGGATTAGGGGGAGAAGCGGTTGTTGTTAAGTTCATGTTGTAAAATGGTAAATTGTAATTATTTCACCTCCGTGGACCATTTATTGCCTTACCTCCCTACATTTGCACACACTGTACATAGATTTTTCTATTGTGTTATTGACTGTACATTTGCCACACTGCTTTATCTTGGCCAGGTCACAGTTGTAAATGAGAACTTGTTCTCGACTGGCCTACCTGGTTAAATAAAAGGTGAAATATTTTTTTAATTATCCATGTATTTATGTTATCCCGATGCTACAATGTGACACCTCGCTTCGACAAGAAGAGGTCGTATGAAAGTGCATGAACAATGTAATTGGAATCTGGACACGGGTAACTAACCAGGACGACATGGATGCTTGTACTGTGCTCACTTTTGCGTCAATGAAGTCGGCACTAAAGATACTTTTGGGTGAAAAGACGTCTGCCATGCAAATGACAGATGGAATGCAAGTGAGTGACGCGGCATATTACACTGAGCAACAGAGGGAAAAAAAGGTGTCAACAAGTCACGTTCTCAAGACAACCAGTCGAGGGCGCCATTGCCCGGCACACATCCACTGGACAGACATGGAAGGAGCTCAACATTTTCTACTTGTCAAAGCACTTACCATTGGTTTAAAGACTGTCCTCATAAAAATTAACAAGTTAAACTAACAGAGGAAAATGTAAAACAGTGTAATGTTACACTGTTTTCAAACAAATCTGCTTCGAATACAGAGCTCTTCATAGTTGAATCCTTAGGATCTGCTGTGATTGATACTGCATTTACAAGCACAGTGTGTGGTGCAAAATGCCTTGCTAGCTATGTCAAAGAACTAAATATGAAAGTAGTACATGTAGTAATGATAAATAGAGTACAGTTCTTGGCATCTTTGTTTAATTGTCGTCATAGGCTCAACATAATGTTGATGATGCGGTTGTTACAAGGAGCACATGAATGAACTCTTTAAAAATCACCAGTCAGGATTCCTATTCGACTCAGCCATGCCTCATCGTCCAACATTTCCTCATCTCCCACCCCTTCAAATCAAAATATGATTGACACACCAAGCAAGAGCGTTCAAATGTGGATATGGGAGAATCGTCCATTCTACGAACAGAGTCAAGATACCAGCAAAAATGGGTCTGACCAAGAGTCACATTGAAACATAGGTGGTCCCTGCAGATATCCCCTTACTATCCTGACTGGTTGCATCACTGCCTGGTATGGCAATTGCTCGGCCTGTGACCGCAAGGCACTACAGAGAGTAGTGTGTAAGGCCCAGCACATCACTGGGGATAAGCTGCCATCCAGGACCTCTACACCAGACGGTGTCAGAGAAAGGCCCTAAAAATGGTCAAAGACCCCAGTCATAGCCGGTTCTCTCTACTACCGCATGGCAAGCGGTACAAAAAGGCTTCAACAGTTTTTACCCCCAAGCCATAAGACTCCTGAAGAGGTAATCAAGATGGCTACCCGGACTATTTGCATTGTGTGCCAGCCCCAACCCCTCTTTTACGCTACTGCTACTCTCTGTTTATCATATATGCAGTCACTTTAACCATATCTACATGTACATACTACCTCAATTGGCCCGACTAACCTGTGCCTGTATATAGCCTTGTTACTGTTATTTTTCACTATCTTTTTTACCCTTGTTTTTATTTCTTTACTTACCTATTTTTCACATAATACCTTTTTTTGCACTGTTGGTTAGAGCCTGTAAGTAATCATTTCACTGTAAATTCTACACTGGTTGCATTCGGCCTCTCATCTTTTTAAGTGGGAGAACTTGCACAATTGGTGGCTGACTAAATACTTTTTTGCCCCACTGTATGTACTGTCGAAATAGTGACGTAAACGTTGTTCAACTGGAACCAAGTCGCGTCATTTTGCGTTAACAGTTGGTGCCTCACCATCGTTGGAGATGGCAGGGGTCTTCTTAGCCAGTGGGGTCTGTGTGTTGGGGGAAGTGCACATATCATGCTCCAGGTCACAGGTTGTATTGCCGGGGCAACAGTGGAGTTTGTCGGTACAGCACACAGCCTGTACAGAACACACATTGATTAAACATGTAGTTCATCAGTTTTGAAATGCTCAACCTCTGCATGTCCCCATCTCGCTTTAGCTACCCTTTCCTCATGTTGAAACACTCAGACTACGAACTGTCCGTCACATGTATCTTACACAGACTGTGTGCAACACATATTGTGAAATTTGTTGTGTAGGAATAAAATGCTTGAGATTATGTGACCCAGGGTCCTCTGCACTGCTCCAGTTCCACTCACCTCCAGGTAGGGGCAGCAGCCATAGTCGCCACTGGTCAGCAGGCAACAGGTGGTTCTGTTTGGGCATCTGCTCGTACCACCTGGGCAGGTCACTGCTTGTCCAACCACCAGGAACAGAGACACATGGGGAAAATAAATATTAAAATGGATTCGGCCCAAAGAGAACGGTGTTGTGTTCATTAGGCACCAAACCGAAGGCAACAGACTGAAAAGGAATAAATTGGATTTTTAAAATATCTATATATATTTTTTTAATTTGTAGAATTATATTATTATTATTTTTTATTCCCATTGTTTGCCCTAATGGAGACAAGCCTGGAACATAATTCAACAACTTCACAATGATCTTGTTGTTTTTTTCTGTCTGTTCCTTCAGTACCCGTCTGCTTCTTCATTGCAGGCCCCTTTTCCCTCATGGCAAATGTCTCCAGGGTGGGAGACACACACTTGGAGTGGGCTAGGTCACACTTGGTGCCCTCTGGACAGCAGTGCATCTTGTCCTCACAGCACACTGCCTTGAGAGAGAGAACAGAAAACAAAAGTTTAGAATGCTTCAGAATAGTGTTATTAAAGAGCAAATCCAACTCTGCCATTTGTTTGTTGTGTATTATGCAGAGATGGCAAAGATACATTTTAATGCATCTCATTACAAAATAAAGTCTTCAGAGCTTTGTGGCCAGCAATTACCCACCCCCCCAAAAAATTGGGGCAGAATTGGTGTTAGAATTGAGATCCTGTGTTGCCATTACGTAATCAGAGGTGCGATGGAGGCGAAAAAATGTGCGTGAAAGAAAGTTGAGGTATAGGACTCACTTCCCCCTTTTGGAACAAATTCATTGAAATATCCTCACTCTGGAAGCGCATCCTTGTGCTTCAACTTTCTTTTCATGGTCTTTCACCAACACCTCTCATGTCTTCACACAATAGTGCCATAAGACTAAGATCAGGGGTGGAAGTATTAATTTATTCCCAGTATGGTACCCCCCTGTGTGTGCACCCTGCAGTACTAAACATAGATTTACATTCATTTAATAGGATCTCTGTGGGCCAAACAGTAAAAATGTGTTGTTTATTACCTTTTAATGTTGCAATAACATTATAACTGGCTATGTTGTCATCTGATTGTCAAACAATCACTTCAGCAGGCTCCTCCTGTAAGCCTGGCTACCTGCACGTGTTCGCACATTCTAAAATAATTATTGAATCCATACAGTGCACCCGACATTTGACGAATGAAAAGAGACGTCTGTAACAAGACACCAAGAAGGTGTGATTGCCATTCAATTGGCCTACATTTGAAACCGGAATTGATGCGCCCACTGTCCACCTCTGTCACTCACCTCTGCCTTATTATTGTCGAAACACACCGCATTATGGATCGTATTTCACACATTTTCAAGTCCATTTGGAAATGTTTCATGCAGGTGACATGTAGTAATGATAAATAGAGTACAGTTCTTGGCATCTTTGTTTAATTGTTGTCATAGGCTCAACATAACGTTGATGATGTGGTTGTTACAAGGAGCACATGAATGAACTCTTAAAAATCACCAGTCAGGATTCCTATTCGACTCAGCCATGCCTCATCGTCCAACATTTCCTCATCTCCCACCCCTTCGAATGAGACTAGCCCCGATGCTCCTCCCTCTTTTCCCCCTGCCCAGCTACAAAGTTCCTCCATGCAGGTAGTCACGGAGTCGCTAAAGGAGCTCTTTAAACTTGAACCCCCCCAAAAAAACATCTGGGTCAGATGGTTTAGATCCTTTCTTCTTTAAGGTTGCTGACCCTATCCACACCAAGCATATCTTCTCTCTGGGGAGGTTTCCATTGCTTGGAAGGCAGCCACGGCTCGACCTTTATTTAAAAAGGAGAAGATCAAGCTGATCCTAACTGTTATAAGCCAATTTCTATTTTGCCCTGTTTATCAAGTGTGTTGGAAAAACTTGTCAGTAATCAACTGCCTGGCTTTCATGACGTCTATAGTATTCTCTCTGGTATGCAATCTGGTTTCCGCTCACGTTTTGGATGTGTCACTGCAACCTTGATTCTAAGCAATGTTGTGCTGTTATTTTTATTGACTTGGCCAAAGCTTTTGATAGGGTAGACCATTCCATTCTTGTGGGCACGCTAAAGAGTATTGGTGTCTCTGTGGGGGTCTTTGGCTTGGTTTGCTAACTACCACTCAAAGAGTCAGAGTGTAGTGTAGACAGTACCCCAAGGCTCGATCCTAGGCCCCACGCTCTTCTCAATTTACATCAACATAGCTCAGGCATTAGGAAGCTTTCATCCATTTATACGCAGATGATACAGTCTTCTAATCAGCTTCCCCTCCCCGGATTGTGTGTTAAACACTAATTGCTATCTCTGAGGGTTTAGAGTTTGAGGTAGTCACCACACACAAGTACTTGGGAGTATGGCTAGACAGTACTGTCCTTCTCTCAGCACATATCAAAGCTGCAGGCTAAGGTTAAATCTAGACTTGGTTTCTTCTATAGTAATCGTTCCCCTTTCACCTCAGCTGCCAAACCAACCCTGATTCAGATGACCATCCTACCCATGCTAGATTACGGAGATGTAATTTAACTGTAAACTGGTAATCTCTGTATACCTGTAGCAAGACCCACTGGTTGATGCTTATTT
Organism: Oncorhynchus masou masou; assembly: GCF_036934945.1. Classification (NCBI taxonomy): domain Eukaryota; kingdom Metazoa; phylum Chordata; class Actinopteri; order Salmoniformes; family Salmonidae; genus Oncorhynchus; species Oncorhynchus masou. The sequence goes on along the minus strand of NC_088242.1, from coordinate 37,524,354 downwards.
ATAAAACCCTCTTAGGCTTCACTCCCCCTTATCTGATATACCTACTGCAGCCCTCATCCTCTGCATACAACACCCATTCTGCCAGTCACAATCTGTTAAAAGGTCCCCAAAGTCTCCGCTTTTCAGTTCGCTGCAGCTAGCGACTGGAACGAGCTGCAAAAAAAAACTCAAATTGGACAGTTCTCTACATTCAAAGACTCAATCATGGACACTTGCTGCGTGATGCATGATGTATTGTTGTCTCTTGCCCTTTGTGCAGTTGTCTGTGCCCCATAATGTTTGTTCCATGTTTTGCGCTGCTGCCGTGTTGCTACCATGCGGTGGTGTCACGTGTTTCTGCCATGCTGTGTTGTCGTCTTAGGTCTCGCTCTATGTAGTGTTGTGGTGTCTGTTGTCGTGATGCGTGTTTTGTCCTATATTATTTTTTGTTTTTTATCCCAGCCCCCATAGGTCTTTTGGTAGGCAGCCATGAGTAAGAATTTGTTCTTACTTGTCTAGTAACATAAATAAAATAAACCAGTACGACGTACCACAACTATTACGTACCGGACAGTACCGGCTTACTTTCACCCCTCTTTCTGATACCAATGCAGAAAATGTGGGTGATATGGGACCACAAAACTGTGAATTGTTAGAAAACTTAGAGTACTTAAAAAATGCAAAGTACCATTATCTGAAGTATCGTGTTACAAATTACATGGTGTCTTATTCCAACGCCTTCAAATATAAATGTCCCAAAAAAATTTAGGAATATTTACTCTATGCTTATGTTAAATCATATATTCATGCTCATGTTAATTCTTAATCTGAACAATAAATGAACTTCTGCTGAATAGTAAAATGCCTATGATCAGTAACTTGAGGGTAATCAGCTTTGCAGAACTACAGTGCCTTGCGAAAGTATTCGGCCCCCTTGAACTTTGCGACCTTTTGCCACATTTCAGGCTTCAAACATAAAGATATAAAACTGTATTTTTTTGTGAAGAATCAACAACAAGTGGGACACAATCATGAAGTGGAACGACATTTATTGGATATTTCAAACTTTTTTAACAAATCAAAAACTGAAAAATTAGGCGTGCAAAATTATTCAGCCCCTTTACTTTCAGTGCAGCAAACTCTCCAGAAGTTCAGTGAGGATCTCTGAATGATCCAATGTTGACCTAAATGACTAATGATGATAAATACAATCCACCTGTGTGTAATCAAGTCTCCGTATAAATGCACCTGCACTGTGATAGTCTCAGAGGTCCGTTAAAAGCGCAGAGAGCATCATGAAGAACAAGGAACACACCAGGCAGGTCCGAGATACTGTTGTGAAGAAGTTGAAAGCCGGATTTGGATACAAAAAGATTTCCCAAGCTTTAAACATCCCAAGGAGCACTGTGCAAGCAATAATATTGAAATGGAAGGAGTATCAGACCACTGCAAATCTACCAAGACCTGGCCGTCCCTCTAAACTTTCAGCTCATACAAGGAGAAGACTGATCAGAGATGCAGCCAAGAGGCCCATGATCACTCTGGATGAACTGCAGAGATCTACAGCTGAGGTGGGAGACTCTGTCCATAGGACAACAATCAGTCGTATATTGCACAAATCTGGCCTTTATGGAAGAGTGGCAAGAAGAAAGCCATTTCTTAAAGATATCCATAAAAAGTGTTGTTTAAAGTTTGCCACAAGCCACCTGGGAGACACACCAAACATGTGGAAGAAGGTGCTCTGGTCAGATGAAACCAAAATGGAACTTTTTGGCAACAATGCAAAACGTTATGTTTGGCGTAAAAGCAACACAGCTCATCACTCTGAACACACCATCCACACTGTCAAACATGGTGGTGGCAGCATCATGGTTTGGGCCTGCATGGACAGGGAAGATGGTTAAAATTGATGGGAAGATGGATGGAGCCAAATACATGACCATTCTGGAAGAAAACCTGATGGAGTCTGCAAAAGACCTGAGACTGGGACGGAGATTTGTTTTCCAACAAGACAATGATCCAAAACAAAGCAAAATCTACAATGGAATGGTTCAAAAATAAACATATCCAGGTGTTAGAATGGCCAAGTCAAAGTCCAGACCTGAATCCAATCAGGAATCTGTGGAAAGAACTGAAAACTGCTGTTCACAAATGCTCTCCATCCAACCTCACTGAGCTCGAGCTGTTTTGCAAGGAGGAATGGGGAAAAAATTCAGTCTCTTGATGTGCAAAACTGATAGAGACATACCCCAAGCGACTTACAGCTGTAATCGCAGCAAAAGGTGGCGCTACAAAGTATTAACTTAAGGAGGCTGAATAATTTTGCACGCCCAATATTTCAGTTTTTGATTTGTTAAAAAAGTTTGAAATATCCAATAAATGGTGTTCCACTTCATGATTGTGTCCCACTTGTTGATTCTTCACAAAAAAATACAATTTTATACCTTTATGTTTGAAGCATGAAATGTGGCAAAAGGTCGCAAAGTTCAAGGGGGCCGAATACTTTCGCAAGGCACTGTAGAGAGGAACCAGGCGATAACGTGATGTAATTGGCAGAAAGCCCAGAATATTGTGTGTTTGACTGAGAACAGGTGCTGTGGGAACACAAACAGTTTCTGCAAGAAATAGACACTCCCTATAACTGTGGAGCATGAACAAAGGTTTATGCAGTCCTACTTTAGATGTGTCTGGAGTGAGTCTCCCTTGCTGCAGCTTGTAATAAAGTAAATGAACAGCTCTTTCTGATATTTGCCACAACACGATATATGCATACCCAAATCAACTACATTTGCCACCTGGAACAGGGTAAGCCGTTTCAAATGATTAATACCGTAATACAATAAGTAACATTTTGCCCCCTGAAGTGTTAAGCATTACAATCACATATTTTCAATAACAATTCTGAGACAGAGCGAGTACTACACAAAGAGAGCCCACTTTTGCAAGTACTGTAGAAAAAGTCAAACCTATTCTATATTAACTGAATGTAGCCAACTCATTAACCCCTTGATTCCACTTAGTGAAAAACCCCTCCAGCAGCCACGGTGACTCACTTCATTAACTGTTTAATCTGTTGCCTCGTAGTCAGGTCAGGTCACTTTCTACGCAAATGTACGTTCTATTAATAGCTGAAGACAAGCATAAGGGGGCATTGAAACTTAACATATTATTTATGACGCTCAAGAAGACGAGGGACTTGAATCAATTCTCTCAAAAGGGTCGCTGGGTATTTTAGTGTGCATTGTCGACAGTTGCAGAATCATCTGAAAGATCTTTGCAACACATTACAGTGGTGGTTCCGGGTGAACATTGTACAATCATAGGCAATGGACCCGAGGCAACAGTTAAACGCAAAGATCCTCATTTTGACAGCGCTAAAATATGCAAACCTCTACTGTATTATTCACATCACCTACAGACATCTCTGCAATTTAAGACTGTCAAAATTGCACTCAAAGGACTTCCAGATAAGGAATAAGGGACAAGTGTGTAACGTACCTTGGCCAGCGGACAGCAGCCCCAGGAGCCTTCTGGGAGTTGACAGCAGGTGGTGTCGTCCGGACACTCCGACTCGCCGTCGGGACAAATGACTGCCCTCACTCCCTCCACCATCTAAATGGAGTGACAGGCAATGCATACCAACGAGGGTTGGGTTGACACATACATCCCATTCACGCAACTAGTTAAATAACATTGTTGAAAAGGCTTAAAAATAATCATTAAGAAATATAATCTATATTAAACAAAACAGACACTATAGTTTATAATACACAGAGATACAGAGAATAATGTTGCATTCTCTTTACCAGAGGGCTGATGATGTGTTGTGCGGGGACTCTTCTGACCCACGGCAGAGAGACTGTTTTATTGAGGCACTTGGAGTGGACTAAGTCACACACTGTCCCCTCATAGCAGCAATGCAGGTGGTCGGAACAGCACTCAGCCTGGAGACGGGTTTCAAGACAGTGTGATCTTTGAAAAAGTCATGAGTTGGCAGTAAAACAGTCCATTTTATAGCCATGTTACAACATTCCAATGAATAGAACCCCCACAGAATTAGCAATACCATCAAAACACTGTGTTGCTGATGATGGTGTTGCTGGGCAATGGCCATAAAATTAGCTTTGTTCTTTCACACTATGGTGCTGAACAAGCATTTTCACACTACCAGTTCAAAGCAGGGTCAGCTGGACCGAGACTGTCCTGCATACCTCATTTAACCAAGCAGTCACTCAGATACAAACTTTAGACGACTGGGGACTAATCACTTACATTTGGTAATGGACAGCAGCCATATCCACCACTGGGGGTCTTGCAGCAGGTGTTGCCGTCGTCACACATCCCACCATCGGGACAAATCAGGGCTGAGGTCAGGCCTAGGAGGGCCAAACACACCACACCTATCTGCACAGTTTTGAGAAGAGGGGTTAAGAAAACCTAAGACCGTGTGCTCGCGTTGTTGACGAAGTTGGCTATTACCCCGTGCACATAAAAAGTTATTGAAACAAGGTACAGGTTAACTGCAAAAATGTTTAATTTATTTAAATAAATAAAAATACAAATGACGGGTTAAAAATCAGGCTTTGATCTAAAAAGGTTAAAAACAGGGATAAGTTCAAAACGTTAAGAGCATAAAATGTAGCAAACAAATGCTCTCCATCATTGCTGGCCCTATAACAAATAAACAAACACAATAAGAAATGTATGAGTCTTTAGGTGAGGATGTGCCATCATCCACACACGGGTGTATATTTGACTTATTCTGCTACGTCAATAGGTGGTGGTGATGAATAACGTTGTGCACATGGTGAACTATTGTTTCAGCAGTAGGCCTATATACAGTAGACAAATTTGCCCAGTCTAGGAATGCAGAAATCTGTTCATAACTCCATACATTTGCTCTGTGGTTCATGTACTTTCAAAGCAAATATTTATACATACTGCATCACACTGAAAATGAAATCGCCAATCTTAGGTCTTTATATCTATATGGCACAAAACGTTCACATCTAGTTTGTTATCTGTGGATGTATTAACCTGAAATGGCCTACTTCACTCTGATTGAGTGTTTAATAGTCACATGTACAGTTGAAGTCAGAAGTTTACATACACCTTAACCAAATACATTTAAACTCAGTTTCACAATTCCTGACATTTAATCCAAGTAAAAAGTCCTCATCTTAGGTCAGTTAGGATCACCACTTTATTTTAAGAATGTGGAATGTCAGAATAATAGTAGAGAGAATGATTTGTTTCAGCTTATTTATTTATTTCATCACATTCCCAGTGGGTCTTCAGTTTACATGCACTCAATTAGTATTTGGTAGCATTGCCTTTAAATTGTTTAACTTGGGTCAAACGTTTTGGGTAACCTTCCACAAGCTTCCCACAATAAGTTGGGTGAATTTTAGTCCATTCCTCCTGACAGAGCTAGTGTACCTGACTCAGGTTTGTGATGGCCACTCCAATATCTTGACTTTGTTGTCCTTAAACCAAAGTTTTGGCAAAATGGAAGTATGCTTGGGGTCATTGTCCATTTGGAAGACCCATTTGCAACCAAGCTTTAACTTCCTAACTGATGTCTTGAGATGTTGCTTGAATATATTCACATACTTTTCCTTCCTCATAAAGCCATCTATTTTGTGAAGTGCACCTGTCCCTCCTGCAGCAAAGCACACCCACAACATGATGCTGCCACCCCCGTGCTTCACGGTTGGGATGGTGTTCTTCGGCTTGCAAGCCTCCACCTTTTTCCTCCAAACATAACGATGGACATTACAGCCAAACAGTTATATTTTTGTTTCATCAGACCAGAGGACATTTCTCACAAAATTACGATCTTTGTCCCCATGTGCAGCTGCAAACAGTAGTCTGACTTTTTAATGGCGATTTTGGAGCAGTGGCTTCTTCCTTGCTGAGCAGCCTTTCAGGTTATGTCGATATTGGGCTCGTTTTACTGGGGATATAGATACTTTTGTACCTGTTTCCTCCAGCATCTTCACAAGGTCCTTTGCTGTTGTTCTGGGATTGATTTGCACTTTTCTCACCAAATTACGCTCTTCTCTAGGAGACAGAACCGGTCTCCTTCCTGAGCGGTATGACGGCTGCGTGGTGCCATGGTGTTTATCCTTGCATACTATTGTTTGTACAGATGAATGTGGTACCTTCAGGCGTTTGGAAATTGTTCCCAAGGATGAACCAGTCTTATGGAGGTCTCCAATTCTTTTTCTGAGGTCTTGGCTGATTTCTTTTGAATTTCCCATGATGTCAAGCAAAGAGGCACTGAGTTTGAATGAAGGCCTTGAAATACATCCACAGGTACACCACCAATTGACTCAAATTATGTCAATTAGCCTATCAGAAGCTTCTAAAGCCATGGCATCATTTTCTGGAATTGTCCAAGCTGTTTAAAGGCACAGTCAACTTAGTGTATGTAAACTTCTGACCCACTGGAATTGTGACACAGTGAATTATAAGTGAAATAATCTGTAAACAATTGTTGGAAAAATTACTAGGCTTCGAGCTCCTACATGCAGGACTAAGGGAAACACAATGAAGGACTAGGGGAAATACAATGACAACAAAACAATTTAATAACACCATATAAATAACTGTGGCAATGGAGAATAAATAAATGGCTATTGGGGGGAGGCAGAGTAAAGACTTGACGGGATGGGGGATGATCATAGGAAGGGTTGTGGGGACCTACTATCACATAACAGAAAAATTCTATAGCTTGAATGTTATCAGTGGATTTTCAGCACATTCGTCTCATTTCAAAGTAATGCAGCTAATTTAGTTAACTCGTAAGCTAGTTACAATTATTTTAATTTCGTCTAAACCAAACCAACATCTATTGATCCAAAGAAGCTCGTACCATTGTGTTCAGAGAATCTGAGAAGAGCAAGAGGGTAGATGAGGGAATATCGTCAGATGTGTTATTCAAGTTGGGAACTGCAATGCATAGTCTTCATATAGTCTAAAGATAGAGGCAAGAAAACAAGTTCATCATTATTAGCTGATCAAAACAATGAATGACAGAGCTGACAGTTGTCGCTAGCTAGCTAGCTAGCTAGCATAGCAAGTTAATAAACATAAAATAAAATGGGTTAGGCGTAAAGCCAGACAAAATTAATTACATGTGTTATTTACCTTCGTTTAGTGTGCGATGTAAAAGCTCAAACTAGTTAAATTATCTTTCATTCGAAGCGACGCTGGAGTATTTTGCAATCTGGAGTGATTTCAGATTTGTTTTTCTTCCAACAACGGTTATCACATGATATTCGCACCTTATGACCAATGGCCTGTTCCAGGGTCGACTTTACATTAGGCGCGCTGCACATAATGATCAGCTCTCTCAACTGTGGAGAACTGACGTCTCAGGAACATCAATAAAATAAATTATTGCTAAATATCTTTGTCAATAGTGTAGCTCAGGGTTGCCCAAACTCGGTCCTGGGCCCTCCCTGAGTGCAACTTTTGTTTTTTTCCCTAACAATGCACAGCTGATTCCACCCTGAACACGCTGGAGAAGATGTTTGATGTTTTACATGCTCCTAACTGATTGGGTTTTTATGTTTGTTATTTTGTGTTGTTCGTAACATATTTTTTAAACGTATTTTGTACATAATGTTGCTGCTACCGTCTCTTATGACAGGGAAGAACTTCTGGACATCAGAATGGCGATTACTCACCACGAACTGGCAGAAGCTTTTTTTTCCGTTAACAATTCCAATGTGAACAACATACTGCTTTCCCGGGGACAGGCCCAAATCCTCGTCATTTGTTTGAAGAGATGACGGAGGAAAAAGAGGACAAAGGTCACCTGCCTTCTGAGAATTCGCAGGCGATCGAATAAACTCCCACTGCCTTCAATTCTTCTAGCTAACCTGCAATCATTGGAAAATAAAATTGACGACCTACGAGGAAGATTAAACTACCAACGGGATATTAAAAAATGTAATATCTTACGGAGTCGTGGCTGAACGAAGACATTATCAACATACAGCTGGCTGGTTATACGCTGTATCTGGTAAGACAAGGGGTGGCAGACTATGCATATGTAAACAGCAGCTGGTGCACGATATCTAAGGAAGTCAAGGTTTTCCCACCTGAGGTAGAGTATCTCATGATAGGCTGTAGACCACACTATCTACCTAGAGTTTTCATCTGTATTTTTCGTAGCTGTCTGCATACCACCACAGACTGATGCTGGCACTAAGACTGCACTCAATTAGCTTTATTTCACCATAAGCAAACTGTAAATGCTAATCCAAAGGCGGTGCTCCTACTGGCCGGGGGACTGCAGGGAAACATATCTGTTTGACCAAATGTCTATCAGCATGTTAAATGTGCTACCAGAGGGGAAAAAAACTAAATGCCACCTTTACTCTACACACAGAGACGCATACATAGCTCTCCCTCGCCCTCCATTTGGCAAATCTGACCATAATTCTATCCTCCTGATTGTTGCTTACAAGCTCAAATTGAAGCAGGAAGCACCTATGACTCGGTCAATAAAAAAGTGGTCAGATGAAGCAGATGCCAAGATATAGGACTGTTTTGCTAGCACAGACTGGAATATGTTCCGGGATTCTTCCTATGGCATTGAGGAGTACACCATTGGCTTCATCAATAAGTGCATCGAGGACGTCGTCCCCACAGGGATTGTACGTACACACCCCACCCAACCAGAAGCCATGGATTACAGGCAACGTCCTCACTGAGCTAAAGGCTAGATAGAGCTGCCGCTTTCAAGGAGCGGGACTCTAACCCGGATGCTTATAAGAAATCTCGCTATGCCCTCCGACGAACCATCAAACAGGAAAAGTGTCAACACAGGACTAAGATCGAATCGCATTACACTGGCTCCAACGCTCGTCGGATGTGGCAGGGCTTGTAAGCCAGTACAGACTATAAAGAGAAACACAGCCGAGAGCTGCCCAGTGACATGAGCCTACCAGATGAGATAAACTACTTCTATGCTCGCTTCGAGGCAAAAAAACACTGAAACATGCATGACCGCACCAGCTGTTCCAGATCACTGTGTGATCACACTCTCCGCAGCCAATGTGAGTAAGACCTTTAAACAGGTCAGAATTCACAAGGCCGCAGGGCCAGACAGTACCGGACGTGTACTGCGAACATGCGCTGACCATTTGGCAAGTGTCTTCACTGACATTTTCAACCTCTTCCTGTCCTAGTCTATAATACCAACATGTTTTAAGCAGGCCACCATAGTCCCTGTGCCCAAGAACACAAAGGTAACCTGCCTAAATGACTACTGATCCGTAGCACTCACGTCTGTAGCCATGAAGTGCTTTGAAAGGCTGGTCATGGCTGATATCAACACCATTATCCCAGAAACCTTAGACCCACTTCAATCTGCATACCGCCCTAACAGATCCACAGATGATCTAATCTCGATTACACTCCACACTGCTCTTTCCCACCTGGACAAAATAAACACCTATGTGAGAATGCTGTTCATTGACTACAGCTGAGCGTTCAATACCACAGTGCCCTCAAAGCTCATTACAAAGCAAAGGACCCTGGGACTAAACACCTCCTCTGCAACTGGATCCTGTCTCTTCCTGTACTCTTCCTGTACTCTTCCTCTTCAGTCTCTTCCTGTACTTCCTGTTCACTCATGACTGCATGGCCAGGCACGACTCCAACACCATCATTAAGTTTGCTGATGACACAACAGTTGTTGGCCTGATCACCGACAATGACAAGACAGCCTATAGGGAGGAGGTCAGAGACCTGCCGCCGTGTGGTGCCAGGACAACAACATCTCCCTCAACGTTATTAAGACAAAGAAGATGATTGGAATACAGGAAAAGGAGGCCCAGGCACACCCCCATTCTCATCGATGGGGCTGTAGTGGAGCAGGTTGAGAGCTTCAAGTTTCTTGATGTCCACATCACCAACAAACTAACATAGTCCAAGCACACCGGGGTGGCAGGGTAGCCTAGTGGTTAGAGTGTTGGACTAGTAACCGAAAGGCTGCAAGTTCAAATCCCTGAGCTGACAAGGTACAAATCTGTCGTTCTGCCCCTGAACAGGCAGTTAACCCACTGTTCCTAGGCCGTCATTGAAAATAAGAATTTGTTCTTAATTGACTTGACTAGTAAAATAAAAAAATAAAAAATAAACACCAAGACAGTTGTGAAGAGTGCACGGCAAAACCCATTCCTCCTCGGGATATTGAAAAGATTTGTCTTGGGTCCTCATATCCTCAAAAGGTTCTACATAAGACTCCTGAACATCTACCTTTGACCTTTTTCACCTGCTCCACGACGGAGGCCAGCCTGCCCAGCGCCAGGCCGCACTCGTCAACCCGGGTTACCACGGCGCTTCCCAGTTTGACCACAATCCTCTTGGCCTGGCGCAGCTCCCCACGATGGGCAAAGGAGTTACCGTTGGCACGTGCCAGGGACACTGAAAGAATACAAGTTACTACCCTGCCTTATGGTGGTGCCAATCTGAAGCACTGGTCGAGCACTTTATAAAATGTATGCTTATGCCCCCCTTTACACCGCTGCTAATTCTACCTAGATGTACATATTACCTCAATTACCTCGACCAGGGTACCCCTGTATATAGTCTCGCTATTGTTATTTTACTGTTGCTCTTTAACTACTTGTTACTTTTATTTTTATTTTTTATTTTTTTAAACTGTATTGTTGGTTAGTGGCTTGTAAGTAAGATTTTCACTGTAAGGTCTACTACACCTGTTGTATTCGGCTCATGTGACTAATACAATTTGATTGGATTCAAATAATCAAAGCTTGATGATGAGTTGATTCATTGAAACGACTGTGTTGTGGTAGGGTAAAAAATTATAACTTGTGAGATGTGAGGGGGTGGTGGTTCAAATGAAGATAACCTGGAACGCGCCCAGTCTTTGCGTACAGCTGATTTCTGACCAATCACTGCGCTAGGTGTATGGCTCTGTAACTTCCGTTTACGCCAAGCTATTCGTTCCCAATGCCCCACCCAACTGTTATTGCTTCCCTCTCACCGGCCCGAAAGAGAAGAGAACCGAGAACACCCGTAATTTCCATCACCTAAATCACTGCGCGCGTACTGTAACGTGTGAGTGTGTTGTGGCGGTTGAAGTTTAGCAAGAATTTGCAACGAATTCTGGTGGTGAGTGAGTGAATGCACACATAGCCACCTGTATAGTAAGTAACGTTAGCTAGCTAGCTAACGGTAACGTTAGCTGCTTATGCTGGAACAGCCATGTGGTGGTGCCAGAGCCTCTGCTGCTTGAGCATGATTCAGATCAGTCTGTCTTGGGCTACTCAGTGACAAGTTGTTGACAATGACAGCTTTGAGTGGGTGATATGTTTTGTTTGAACTATCATCTATCATTCTTGAGAAGACACCGACATGTGTTGCTCTGCCTTTTTCCCCCAATAAGGGGCACATAATAAGTGATCCTGCAAGGAGCAGGGATGGTTTCATCAGCAACATAAAAGCACATGAAAGGGAGGAGTTTCTGTGATTTAGACCGGATTCAGCTCTCCTATTGGTTGAGGGCAGGCCTTGTTTATACTGTATGGAATGTGGAATAGAAAGGTTGGAGAGTTGTCCTTTTTTTAAACGAGATGGGCTTGATAGACGTGGCTGCATAACAGACAAACAGGACTTTGAGATTAAGCAAGTATTTCTGTGAGTTTTTCTGTTCTTTATCCAAATGCAAAAAATACTGACCGTGTGCTGTTTTCTATGTATGTATGTATGTATGTATGTATGTATGTATGTATGTATGTATGTATGTATGTATGTATGTATGTATATATATATATACTAGTAAAACTATATAACATTTTATTTAATTATGCAAGTCAGTTAAGAACCATTTCTTATTTACAATGACGGCCTACAAAAAATGTAATCCTTTTGTGACTTTTAAATGTTGAACTGTGATTTGAATTCTTCAAGTGCAAAAAATGAAAAAAAGAGAACTTGGAACATTTGAATATTTGATAGTGATTAAATGATTCTCTCTCCTCTCTAGCTTTTGGAAGTGCGGGTCAGTTAACCATGCTGCTACAGAGGCTGTCTCTATGTGCTGGGCTCCCCTTGGGCCCTAGGACTCGAAGCACCATCATCTGCCCTCGTCTTGCTAAACCACTGACACAAGGCAAGTGGGACTGGCAAACATGCATACATTCACATACCCACACACATGCATGCTTACAATACAGTAGGCTACACCAGTCATTGAGGAGCGGTATAGATATCTATGTAGGATACATTTAGAAAATAGTAGGCTGTTATTCCAGTGATTTTCAATAGTTTCTGTAGCTTGAGATTTTAGTAATGGCATGATAACTGCATAGCATATATAAGCCTTAATATGGGTTTCTTCCCTCAAGCAAGAAGGATACCTAAATGTATCAAGTCCTAATTGTTTAATGCTATCATCTTGCATACCTGTGCATACTTGTTTATCCTCCTGGTGCAGGATAAACCAGATTGATTGCATCAAGATAATGGAGGCCTATCCCTTTCTGGCCATCCTCTCTCTTTGTTTCGGTTACCCCAGACTTTGACTCTCACACTCACTCACGCACGCGGTTGACTGCACTTTAGTGGAGAGATGTGTGCAGTCAGCGATGGCTTTGCCGGTTGCCGTGCTGATGTGGCAGTTTGCACCCTGCGTTTTTCATCTCCGTGGATACCAGGGAATTTAGGAGGGGGGTGAGGGGGTCCTGGCTGCTCTGTTTGTCTAACTCTTTATATAATCAATGATGGAACAAAACCGAACCCAGCTCACACCCACTTACCACATGATCATACTGGTAGGAGATGTACTGATGTGTGTGTGCGCTAATGCTGGTTAGGCACATTGTTTATGAACATTGCCTCAAGTTAAACAAGGGAGGCCATAAGCATACATTTTATAAAGTGCTCGACCAGTGCTTCAGATTGGCACCACCATAAGGCAGGGTAGTAACTTGTATTCTTTTAGTGTCCCTAGCGCGTGCCAATGGTAACTCCTTTGCTCATCGTGGGGAGCTGCGCCAGGCCAAGAGGATTGTGGTCAAACTGGGAAGCGCCGTGGTAACCCGGGGTGACGAGTGCGGCCTGGCGCTGGGCAGGCTGGCCTCCGTCGTGGAGCAGGTGAGGAAGGTCAAAGGTAAAAAGGCTAATGGGAGAACAGGACCTTCACTCAAGACATGGCTTAAAGCTTGTATTTTAACAGCTGTCTGCTTACTGTAGTTTATTCGTTGTTGCAAGGCTACTTGAGAGGCTTTAAATGCGGGTCACTGAGATAGTTTTTGTTTGGTTGCAGGTGGCCATGCTACAGAACCAGGGCAGAGAGATGATGATCGTCACCAGCGGGGCGGTGGCCTTCGGCAAGCAGAGACTGAGGCACGAGATCCTGCTGTCCCAGAGTGTCAGACAGGCCCTGCACTCTGGACAGAACCAGCTCAAAGACATGGTGAGACCAGGGCCCATTATCCACAAAGCCTCTGAATAGGAATGCTGATCTAGGATCAGTTTTTGCCTTTTCGATCATAATGAATAAGCTTATATGGAAAGAGTAGCACTCCTTTCTGAGACTCTGTGGATACGGGCCCAAGACTTATACAAACTGCTCCAAAATATGGTGAAATCAACTTTAATATAAAACAAATCTATTCATATCATTCCTTTCTCTCTCTCAATCTATCTGTCGGTTTCAGTCAGTACCTGTTCTGGAGGCACGGGCCTGTGCGGCAGCCGGACAGAGTGGCCTGATGGCCTTGTATGAGGCCATGTTCACCCAGTACAGCACATGCACTGCACAGGTATGCACACTTTCTCTATGTATTTGAATCCACACTGTTACCCAGGACAATTACCTCTCAATAAAGTTGTATTGAATCGGAAAAAAAGGATTTCCTCTGATTTAATCCCAGGTACTGGTCACAAACTTGGACTTCCACGACGACCAGAAGCGGCAGAACCTAAACAGCACATTACAGGAGCTGCTCCGCATGAACATTGTGCCAATCATCAACACCAACGACGCCGTGGTGCCCCCGCCCGAGCCCAACAGCGACCTCCAGGGGGTAAACGTGGGTACAGAGCACAGGGGTGGTCCGGAGAGGGCAGGACAGGGGCGAGGGGTGTGTATAGCGGTGTAGTGTTAGCAGCTAGCATAGTACTATACCGCTGGTACTCTTCACCGGCTCGCTCTACCCGCCCGCTACTCCCCCCCAAGGATGTGCGTGCAGGGAGGGCTGGGGAGATGGGAGAAGGTAATTCCCTTCTATATGTTAGCCGACTGGACCTAAAAGCGTGGCTGTCTGATCTCACTCCTGGAGGTAGACGCATTCTTCTTTTCTCCTTCCGCAAGCTTAGGCGGAAACGAGCAAGTTCTTCCGGTGTAGAAAAACACACTAGTACTAAACAACTAAAGATTGTAGTGCCAGTAGCTTTGCTAACCCACACAGTAGGAAAGCCAATATCAACGATTGCCAATCTTGTAGTGCTTCACTTTATAATAAAATGCTTGGATTTCATTCGCACCTTTTCTTTTACGCTGACCTCAATTTCGACTGACAACACTCTATTACTTTACCCCGATCTTTTTCGATGTCTTTCTGTGAGACTTAGTCAGTGCGTTTTCCTCCACGTTAGGTCATCAGTATAAAGGACAATGACAGTCTGGCTGCACGCCTGGCTGTGGAGATGAAGGCAGACCTGCTCATCGCTCTCTCTGACGTAGAAGGTAGATTGCTAACACAGCTACACATTAACACCCATTAGGTAACGCGCCATCTGCCTGCGCTCTGGCTCAAAACAATACACGGTAATTAAGGAGCATTACTGTAAGAGGGGGAACTACAGAAGGGTATACTGCAAAGTAGGATCAAGGAGTTAGCCAGCTAACTTGCCTAAGTATTATCAAATGACTTTACTTTTTTTTTTGAAAGATACAGTAAGCTTGAAATGGTCATGGTCTTATTGACTCAACTAAAAACACGTATCCAAGTTTAGCTTTCTTAATGAACCAGAAATCAGTAGTTATTTCTGGTTGTTTATCCTACTTCGTGGGTATACCCCTCAGGTCCTTTTGGTTGTGTTCATTAGGCACTGAATGGAAGAAAACAGACTTAAACTGGCCTTGACTACCTGAACTCGTACAATAGGAAACACTCATTTTTGTTTTCTGTCAGAACTTTTTTTTTAATGTCTTCCATTAAGTACCCTAATAAACACGACCCTGGTTGTATTTGGAAATCACTGATTGATTGGGCAGGGAGGTAATCTTTGTGCATGTTAGGCTAGCACCACAGGAAACAATCATGTAACCATAGTTACCTCCTATCTTGTAGGACTGTACGACAGCCCTCCTGGATCGGATGACGCCAAACTCATTGACATCTTCTACCCTGGCGACCAGCAGTCGATCACCTATGGGACAAAATCCAGGGTGGGTTTAGGAGGCATGGAGGCAAAGGTAATTACAAAGACACGCGTAGATTAGAATAGAAAACTGTCGTTCAATACATGTAAGAGTTGAGGACTACATGTAAGAGTTGAGGACTACATGTAAGAGTTGAGGACTACATGTAAGAGTTGAGGACTACATGTAAGAGTTGAGGACTACATGTAAGAGTTGAGGACTACACATCTGTAATCAGGTTTTAAGAAAGTTTTTGTAATTAGTTAGACTTTGGAACTCTGTGTGTCAGAGTGATATTTGACATTACATTTACATTTACATTACATTTAAGTCATTTAGCAGACATCAACTCGCAGTGCAAGTCTTTCCATTTGGGGCCAAATCCTTACTCGAGAAACAAGTGGGAAATTCAAATAGCCTATGTGTATCCCACCTCTACCCTCAGGTAAAGGCTGCCCTGTGGGCCTTACAGGGGGGCACGTCAGTAGTCATCGCCAACGGCACCCACCCCAAGGTGACGGGCCACGTGATCACTGACATCGTGGAGGGCAAGAAAGTGGGCACCTTCTTCTCTGAGGTCAAACCTGCCGGTGAGTTCTTCTGGGGTCATCTCTTTGGGACGGACACTGACGATGAAGGTTATTAGAATGATGATGATTATGACAATAATGAGCATAATGGTGATAATCATGGTGAGAATCATGATGATTGTAGTTCTTATGAAAACGATTAGGATTATGATCACGCATGCTCATGTCCAATAGTCCCTTGTGCTGTTTTGTATCTGTTGTCATCTCATCCGCGGTAATGTGTTCATCTCCAGGCCCCACAGTGGAGCAGCAGACTGAGATGGCCCGGAACTCCGGCAGAACCCTGGCAGCCCTGCACCCGGACCAGGTCAGACACTCATACACAGTTATATAGTATACGTGATCCCAGGTGTGTCTGTGGTTAGTTGAATCTTTAATGAATCGTTCCCACCCCAGAGAGGCGCGATCATCTGTCACCTGGCAGACCTGCTGGTTGAGAAGAAGGAGGAGATCCTTGCTGCCAACAAGACGGACATGGACCTAGCAGCCAATGCGGGTAATTATTCCCGTCACGTCCGTCTTCTCTCTGATTGAATCGATGGTGTTTGTCAAAACAGGTCCTACTCGTCAGGGCGTTTTACTTACCAACATCCCGTTGTGTGACTGTGATAGGATGTTGATCATTTGAGGGTGCTGTTGCATTTGAAGGTGTATAAGAGCATCACTTGAGTAGTTGAAGGAATAGTCAGGGGTTTTCAACTACATTTAATTTCTGTGTGTTCTCCATCCTCCTATCAGGCCAGTTGTCGTCAGCCCTGCTCAATCGTCTGAGCCTGTCCCCGGCCAAGCTAAATAGCCTGGCTATAGGGCTGAGACAGATAGCCGTGGCCTCTCAGGACAGCGTGGGCAGAGTCCTGCGCAGGACAAGAGTAGCCCACAACTTAGAGCTGGAGCAGGTCACTGTGCCCATAGGAGTACTGCTGGTCATCTTCGAGGCCCGCCCCGACTGCTTGCCGCAGGTAATGGGTTTGTGTGTGCGTTTGGGCTCGTCTATGTGTGTGAGAGTTGTGCTTGTGCATCGTGGACCATCTTTTGGTAACATGGGGTGGTGTTCGTGCTGGGGGTTATGCAATTCTGTGGGTAAAAGGCTATTGTTCTCATTTGTGTGTAGGTATCAGCTCTAGCCATAGCCAGCGGTAATGCTCTGCTGGCGAAGGGGGGTAAGGAAGCAGCCAACACCAACCGCGTCTTACATGAGCTGACCCAGGAAGCACTGGACATCCACGGGGTCAAAGAGGCTGTACAGCTGGTAATCATAGCTGGAAAAAAACATCCCATTTAAGAAAAACGGCATGGAAGATATTTAAATACAATAATTTATACTGAAATCATAGTATTCAAAATCGTAGAACACTAGGTATGAGTGAATTCTGTGTTACTCTGCCAGTAGTAAATATAGTCAGACACCATCCAAAAGAATCCTTTCATTCCTCCTTTCCTAAGGTGAGTGCTGTCCTGTACATACTCAGCGGAGAATTGAATACAACGTAGCAGTGTATTCCCCCTATAGAAAAAAGAAATCCCAGAATGCAGTAGGGTTTATTTTGCGTGCTCCAGGTGAGTACCCGTGAGGAGGTGGAGGACCTGTGTAGACTAGATAAGATGATAGACCTGATCATCCCGCGAGGCTCGTCTGAGCTGGTCAGGAACATCCAGAGAGCAGCCAAGAGCATCCCAGTGCTGGGCCACAGTGAGGGCATCTGCCACATCTACGTCGACTCGGAGGCCGCCATCGACAAGGTCATCAAGATCGGTCAGTGGGAAAATACGCGCAGACACACACATTTTAATTTACTACCAATGAAGGAGTGATTGATTGATGTTTTCTCTCTCCAGTCAGAGACTCTAAATGTGACTACCCTGCGGCCTGCAATGCCATGGAAACACTGTTGGTGCACAGGGATATCCTCAGGACCACTCTGTTTGACCAGATCATAGACATGCTCCGCACCGAACGGGTAAGACCACACACACACACTCAAATACGCAGGTACAGACACATTGACATAAACAAGTGATATTATCCTCCTCTTCATCTCCTCTTAAATACAGGTTCAAATCACTTGGCTAAATAAGATACAGTAAGGACCGACTGGCTGCTTGTTTGGTGGAATGGTTGGTTACATTTGACTACAACTTCAAATCAAATATTTATTTTCTTTCACTGAGGTTGGATTGAGGTGCATGGGTTTAAACATGTTGATTAAGTGCGTTTTTCATGTCTCATTGTTGACGGTTTATGCTTCTAAAACCCAATTCACAAAAATGAACATTAACAATTTACAATCCAATTGATGATAATCATAACAAAAAGACTTCCAAGTATCACTAAAACTTTTGTTGTGATTCGCTATGACAGATCTATCTATGGCAATCTATGGAAACTTTGGTAATTTATATTCTTAACTTTAAAAATAAAAAAATAATCTATTCATATAAAATATTCATTTTTTTCTTGATTTACATTTACATTTAAGTCATTTAGCAGACGCTCTGTAAAACTGTGTTCATATTGCCTAAGAGTCTCTCTAGCAGATAGATCATATGGTTAAAGAGAAAATAGCCTGATTATTGAAAAAATAATCTCATCAACATTGACAGCATTTGCAATTATTTCTGCAACTCTTCCAACTACTGACTTTTCACAACTGCCAACGGTTTGGTGTCTAAACATTTACAACAGACATATGGACATCGTAAAATAAATTAAAGCATGTTCAAATATAAAGGATATTCCATGCTTAAACCCTCATATTAAACACCAATGGTATTCACTAAGTTGATGGGTTACATTTAGGATCATGTTTTACAGCTTTGTCATTCTATTTTTTATTTAAAGTCATCTTATTTTATTATCTTTGTCATGTTGTGAAAATTGTGTCTAGTTTACTGGTAAACTTAAAAGTTATACCGGTAATATACCCTCCCTTTCCAACCCTAGATGCAAGCAAACTCCCTGATTTGATTGATTCATTGACCGATCGCCGTATGTAATGATGACCCCCTTCCCAATGTGACCCCTTTAGGTGAAGATCCATGCTGGCCCCAGGTTTGCCTCCTACCTGACCTTTAGCCCATCTGAGGTCAAGTCTCTGAGGACAGAATACGGGGATCTGGAGTGCTGCATCGAGGTGGTGGACAGCATGCAGGAGGCTATAGACCATATCCACAGATATGGCAGCTCCCACACTGACGTCATTGTGACTGAAAACGGTAGCTATGACTGTCTGGCTATATAAAAGTTGTGAGAAGTTTCTCTCTCTCTCTTTTGTCTTCACTTTGATTCACCCAGGTTAGTCTGGGTGAGAGAGACCAAATCTCTCTTTCAGGAGAGACCTGTTCTGTCTCTCTTTTGCACCCTTGTCCCTTTCTTCCTCTCTTTCTCTAATAAGTAATGACAGCTTTTTTTGGCTTTGTGTAAAACCTCCCCATGAGACTACTTTGAAGAGGACAGAACTGATTTAAATGTAAAATAGGTTTTGCTAAGGGATCTTTGTTGTTAATTTATATGTAGTTATATGATTGATATTCTTCTTGAATGTTTCTTGAATGTTATTTTCCCCTCAAGTTTTATAATACATTTTGATGGAGTACTTTACTGACAATCTCTAAGATGGGTTGAATTATAGATAGATTTTTAGTTGGTTCCGTGCAGAGGACAGTGCATTTTCTGTCTTTGTTCTACCATCTAGTGGCCACAGATTGTATAATATGTTGATCTAAATTGAATGATCCTTTGTGTGCATTAGAGGAAATATAGTTGAGAGATGACAGTGACAATGATGGTAGCTGTGATGATGATTCTTACAGAGGACACAGCGGAGCAGTTCCTGCAGCAGCTGGATAGTGCTTGTGTGTTTTGGAATGCCAGTTCACGTTTCGCAGATGGCTACCGCTTCGGACTGGGTATGCATCGTTTTAATTTAAATGATTTTATCACTGACTTCCTGTTCAACTATCTCACTCACTCCCTGTCTCACTCCCTCTAGGTGCTGAGGTGGGCATCAGTACAGCTCGTATCCATGCCCGGGGCCCCGTGGGACTTGAGGGTCTCCTCACCACCAAGTGGGTTCTGAGAGGAGACGGTCACACCGCAGCAGACTTTTCTGAACACGGCACCTTGAAGTACCTCCACGAGAACCTACCAGTCACACAGCCACAGCCAAGACAGATGACTGCCCAGCGTGAGGACTGACCGAGGACCTCCGAATAAGAGACACGCTCAACCATTTCCCCGAGAGCAAAGCTATCCCCTGGTACCAAAAAAACACTCCCATTGTCTTATTCATTCAGTCTGGATCAGAGTTTACATCGATTTTGAATTCTAACTCGGCTTTCAAAAGTTTAATTGCGGTGCTTACCTCACTCAGTATTCCAGACACTGCTTGTTCATGGGCACTTCCTGTGACCAAGCAGTGAATACACTCATTATTGGTAGCATTGACCCTGTTGGAATGTAGAAGGTCTCACATCCTTGGTTCAGGCCTTAATTGGTTTAGAAGATATTATACGCAATAGGGATGAGTTAGGTGCGTATACGCTCTCCAGGACGCACACCTAATGGGAATTGTTGCTTAAGCTAGTTTACATCAGCGTTATTATCACTATCAAAAGGTTTCCCACTTGGTTTTAGTTCCTTTTGATTGGTCTGTCGTGCTGTACATTAATGAATGACTGCTCAATCAGGTCAGACCCTTACCCTGAAAGTATTGATTTGGTCTCACACCAGAGACTAACGTGTACATTTACTCTAATTTGAAGTGATACAAGTGCATAACCAAACCAGTTTTTATGATAGGTTTAAGGCTAAACCTAATTTTGGAAAGGTACTGATGTGTAATTTTATATAGTGCTTAATGTATAGGTCTCCATGGATAAACATTGTATGAATTGCTGTTAACATTACTACTGCAATCCTTATTTATATGTGGTTAAATGACTAGTGATGAACCACTGGATAAACAATATTTAAGTCTTAAATGTATTTCGTCATAAAAATATGAGATTGATGAATAAGAAATTGACCCGATCTGATTCGTAAGCCTTCAAGTTAGATTTTATATATAAGACTTTATGTTCTTCTTTTGAATGCAAATGATTTATTCTCCTGCTTTTGCTTTTTTTTCATGCTGTCTATTAATGTGGAATTTACAGTGCCCAGAGCCTCTGTCAAACACAAGAGCAGTAATTGACAAGCTGCTTCCCATCTCATCCAAGGGACTACTGCCTTAAGATACAGTGCCGCTGTAACATTCCAGCCTACGAGCTTTTATATCTGATGTCAAGTAACGCACTCTACAGATCAGTTCAGGTTTTTTGTCATTCATAGACCGTATTGTAGAATAAAAGTTTTTGTTGAATATGAATTGGATTGATTTTGTATGGGATTTTACATGCATACCACCACTCTTTCTACTTCCACAAATAACAAATTAGCACCAAAGAAGTCATACTGATCTGAAAACAAACGTCTAAAAAGACTTTTTAATGGTTCTCATCTGGGAATAGGATTTTGCTATAAGTGGGGCATGGAAGATTGAAGACAATACTATAGAGGTTTAATTATCCAGCTATCAGGAAAGAAAGCGGGAAAGAACTGAGACTAATAATGGAATCACAGAGTATATTCTTCTGTGGTTTTTCTACTCGCAGATAAAGAATTCATCCTCCAAAATGCACTACTTACCCTTCAATCAGCCTCCCATCACAAATACAAAGGGTTCATAGATGAAGAATAGGCAGGGTCTACTCAGATCTCACTGTTTTTTTGTACTCTTTCTTTGGAAGGAGCTTGATATTTGTAATGCGAAGAATGACTTGCAGAGGTAGAGAGTCTGATACATGGATGTTGAGGAATATTTAGCTGGTCTAGAATGGCCAATTGAGGGATCATGCAGCTTTAGGCCTATTAGATGAGAGATCATGTAGCTTTTGGCCGAGTAGGTTCCTATACGTTTTTATTTCATTACCATAAAGAGGTAAACATACTGGAACACATACAGCACATAATGTACATGGCTGATACTAGATTGAGATCACTGCATCATCATGACCTCCACCATGAACTTCCATTTACGACAGACGTCAAGCACCCTGTGAATCTCCTGTCATATTATCTCTGGCGTTTCTCCGTTTAGGCAGAGCCAAATCCCATGTTGCACCCTGTTGACACACTGACGACCGTGGGGATTGGAGTCCACATATATCAGAGGACGCAGGGCAAGTGACTGGACTTTTACTGCAAAGTCGACAGTCCTTTAATTGAACATTACTCAAGGCCAAAACTCATATTTCTTATTTTGCTTGATCTTAAGAGACTCTCAAAAGTGTTCCCTGCTGAGCTTCACATTTTTTTGAATCAATAATTAACGGTCAAAGTTATTTATTCATGTGTATCTTTGCCAATTATGGGCGTCTAATTAACAATTTCAATAATTGATATTTATTTCTGAAAGGGTTTCGTATCTCCGGCTGATGAAAAATGCATGAGCAGGGATGCAAACGTGGTTTTGTTTTTTTGGTTCTGAGAGGGCTTGATGCTCGGGGCTAGTACCAGGACACTTTGACTCTTCCTCTTTGAGTTGACGCTATCCCTGTGATGTGGGTCTAATACGGGCTTCTTTCATGGACCCCAAGCGCCTGCTCTGTACCATGTGATCTCATAAAAACTCCTACAAGCCTATCCTCATATAGCCTTTTTTTGTTCTTTAATAACCGGCTTCAAAGAATAATATCAGTTTCCATGATCATTTTGCTTTGTGTATGGGGGGGGGGGAGAAAGATCTCATATCAGTCTGCAGAAACTGGTTGAGTTGGACCTTTTCTCTGTGGCTATCGAACTCCATGGCTAATGTTTGAAACTCCAAAGAATTACCGGTCACAAAAGTATGCATTAAAGTGTGTCCCTGTAACCTCTTTTGATAATGAGGGTAGTTAAGAAGGATCAGACCCTTTTTAAAAATTTTGCCTAAATCTAACTGCCTGGAGCTCAGGACCTGAAGCAAGGATATGCATATTCTTGATACCATTTGAAAGGAAACACTTTGAAGTTTGTGGAAATGTGAAATTAATGTAGGAGAATATAACACATTAGATCTGGTAAAAGATAATACAAACAAAAAACTTGCGTTTTCTATATATTTGTTCCGTCATCTTTGAAATGCAAGAGAAAGGCCATACACTGAGATAGGATCTTAGGTGTAAAATAGATGTTGTCCACAATATGAGATCAGTGTGTGCAAAGTTTCAGTGAATAATTACATTGCTACACAATATCTGCCAGGAGTTTGCCCAAATGTGCCAAATTGGGTATGGAGCCAGAGACAGCAGTCGGGTCAAACTGTTGAACCCAGTTCCTACATTTCAATATAAAAATAGATTTTTTTCAAACAAAACTACACTACATTTTATCTCTCTTCAGGGGTGAATCTATCAAACCATTTGCATTATAAAAGTGTTTTGTTGTTGTGCACTATCCTCAAACAATAGCATGATCTTTTTTTGGCTGTAATAGCTACTGTAAATTGGACACTGCAGTTAGATTAACAAGAATTTAAGCTTTCTGCCCATATAAGACATGTCTATGTCCCGGAAAGTTGGCTGTTGTTTACAATGTTTTCTAGTCACATTACTGCATATTGAGCAACAACTGCCCCGGTTTAGGGACACCGATGTCGTAGAGGTTAATAACAAAAAAAGGCCCTTTGGTTGACTTTGATCAAATTTTCATTTATTTTGCTTATAATAGGACAGGAGGTTGAGGACTGGCAAAGCACATCATTCTGCTCTGTAACAACAAAAGCCAGAGAGTCCATCACTGTTACCATACGAGCATCGCCTGAGCCCCGAGGTCTACTTTCCCAGTCTAAGCAAAGCAGCAAAGACCCAACACCAACTGGTCCAAAAAACCCAATCACGCTAATGTGATTTCAGGGTCAGAAGACCACAGTAGATACACCACAGTAGATACACAACAGTCAAACAATGCTAGCAATAAAGGGTAGGGGTACAGTACAGGATTTATAATAGGATTGCATTAGGAGAGGATGAGGGGGTCTCAGTTGACCTTCAGGGGATCTCGGTGACCCGTCTCAGGGAGCCGATGGTGGGGTTGGAGCTTCCCCACTCGCTGTGCCTCCTGTACTCGCCCGGACGAAGGAAGTACTGACGACCCCTGTAGTGGGGGTGCTCGTGGAGGATCCAGTAACCCTCTATGACGTTGGCGGAGGAGATGTCTCGGCTGTGGAAGCGCTCGTGAAGGTCGGGGCAGTCCTCCATCACCTCCATGTTCTGACCACCGAAGTCAGAGCGCTCGTAGATCTTCATCCTATAGTTTCCATGATACTGGGAAAGAAGAAGACAGACGAAATGGAGAATGGATATAGTTAATGATACTGTTGACTTGACAAACAATATATAGATGGTAATGTAAATGTTCCATAATGAGAATGAAACATAACTTCAACCATGAAGTTTGTGAAGAAGAAATGCACCATGTGTTTTAAAACAAGGTGTTCAAAATAGGGTGGCATTTGTGAATTTATTTGTCATAGCCTCAGCCAAATGTCAGTAAGATTCTCGACCCAAGCAATGATGAAGTAAATGCTAAGATAGAAAAAATCTGTAGACACTGCGGCCCTCAACTCAAGGGACTGAAAACTATGTGGGACTGAGGACACCTGATGTAGTACACTCACAGGGGGCACCATACGGCAGGAGCGGATGCAGTCGTTGAAGCCAGCCCATCGCTGGTAGTCAGGGTACTCGCCCTTGTTCAGCATGTATTGGTAGCCAGTGTAGTTGGGCTTCTCGTAGGCCACCCAACAGCCACTGTCCACCTTTATGGAGTTACAGCGGCTGAAGTGGTTGTGCATCTCAGCACAGTCGCTGCTGCACTCATAGTGCCGGCCCTGGAAGTTCTTGTCCTCGTAGAATATTATCTAGAAGAGAGAGGTGGAAACTTCAAATCAAAATGATACACACATATTGAGGAAATGTTTTACAACATATCACAGAATAAAAACAGAATTCCATTTTCATTCAAATGATTTTTATCATTAACTCTATTCCAATATACACCATATTTATGTATAATTGAAATAAAACAAGCTTATCATCATAATATATATTTTTAGTACAAGTGACTAAGAAGAGAGTGTTATTGGACCAATAATAAATTATCCACTTCTCATTTTCATATCCCAAAAACCACACATCCTTGAGGCCCCAAGCCCTGCCCACAGGTGATGCTTCATTGTTGCGTGCACTTCACCTGTCACAGGTGGTGATGCTGCTCTTTACCACGTGACCCATTTGATGTTCATTGTTTTTGATAGGCTAGAAAGTATGCCAGCTATTTAGTAAAATAATTTTTAAACGGCAACAGAAAGCAAGCAAAACAACCCGACAAGAGGAGCAAATTACTTCCGTCTTCTGGTTTCGTTATATATCTGGAACAAGTTATTGCTGACAAGCAAAACATTTGGGGACTAATGAAACAAACAAAGTTGTCCTTTAAGTTTAACTGCAAGACTGAACAAGTGAAAAACGTTTGTAAAATGTAAAAAGATACGCTACTTACACAAGTAGGCGCCTAGCATTTATTGAAGTCCACATAGGTCTAAATGTGAATTAAAGTCATCTGTTAATTTACAAAAAAATGTTAACATACCAAAAGTGTTCATTTTAAAATACAAGAATAATCTACCTAATGTGTTGCACAATGTAAATGTATTGTCGGGCCATAGTTAACCCATTCATAGATGCTAACTGCTAAAGCGCCTATTGAATATAGTATCTTCTGGTTGGTGGAGTTTTGTTAAGTTCCCCGACGCTCATTCTGAACGTTAAAACGCGTCACTTGTGGTACGGTTTTGGAAACATAAGGAATATATCTTTCATATCAGCTAGAAATAATGATACAAAAAAACTATTAAATTACTACACACCTTTAAAGGGGCCATTAGGGTTAATGTTTTTTTTTCTCTCATTAGGGTTAATGTTCCCACACGGCCATATCTCCACGTTACATCACTAGTTTACGGGAGACGGAAGACCACCTATGCTAATTAGCTATCTAGCGAGCTCCGAACACCTGTGTGGAAGCGTAAGGGACACGCTCTTTTCACGCCACTTTGATACAAAATCATTTTCCTAACCTTAACTTCAGTCTCCTAACCTGCTACGTTAATTCTCCCACGTTAACCTGTTATGAAAAAGTCACTTCAGTATCGAAAAATATATATATTTCACGTAAGTGTAACTTGGGAGGAATTGTAGTTTGTCAACTGGAGGCACACACAGTTTGTGGCTCTGTGCTAAACTGCTACAGTGAGTGTATCTTTATGATTAGAAAATTATTTATGAAAGATAAGGGGCATTGCAACATATATATTTCGAAAAAGGTTTGAAAGCGATGATTATTGACGTTTCTAAACGCGAAACAATGTCGGAATTGAAGTTGACATGGTGCTAACGGTGGGCGAATGTAACCGCTGAAAACCCTAAGGACGGAGAAGAATGGTTTTCGAGAGCTAGGCCGCAGTGTGCAATTAGCAGAAACAGAAATCAGGTGTGCCAACTCTCACCCCAGTAACGTTATGATTCAACTAAGTAACCAACAGCAGCAAACAAACACTATTTTGCCCATATAGTTGATTATTATTAATAATAATAGGTGTATATAATAATGTTGTCCTGGCTAAAAATGCATTACGTAGGGATAGGGTGCCATTTGACATTGCTGCCTTTGAGGCATTTGTGTGGACCTCCTCTGTCCAGTCCACTCATACTTGCACATGGGTTTTGAGCCTTTGACACATTCTATTCAACATCTCCTAAAATCCCCATCCATTATAATTAATGGCCATTAATTTCTGCATTAATTGCAAGATAACTAGTTATTTATAATAGTATCCAGCAAATCTAAATATGAAACATGTATTCTGATGACAGGTTTATCATAGAAAATAGTTAATTGAGCCTCATTCCTGTATTTGCCTGTGTAACGCATAGTGTGTTCATGCTTACCTTTCCCATTGTGACTGTGTTTAGTTCGGATCGGACTAGGTAGCTAGCGTTACTGGACCTCTTTATAGACCCTGCAGGGATCAGGGCTTTCAAATTGTGGCACAAAGCTTTGTCGCATCAGCACAATGTGCTCTACAGACTACAGAATACTATAGGACTGGCCCACAGCAGCAGCTCTTTGTCTCTGTCAAAAGCGCTCTCTCTATCTCTCTCTCTATGGAAAATACTATAACTGCACTTTCCCGAAGTCCCACAATAAGATTTGCTACATCTGCCTTTATTGGCATTGAGGTTAGCAATGTATAGACAGACAGTCAGAGGGAGAAAATTACTATGGCCTCCTAAACAGCTTTTGAATAGATTTGAATGTGTTGCAATGAGTTTCTGATTTGCAGTTAATTCAGTCAATGTTAGTTAATCAATAATATACTTAACAGTATATTTTGTATGTTGATTTGGTTGTGCTTATGACATGCTTGTTCACAACTGATTTGTCCAGAAAACCTTTAATGAGGGTGCAGACGACTTTTAGGGCATCTAATTTCCCTGTCTAATAACCATACAGTTTATCCAACACTTGCCAATTGCTGAAACTTAATTATTAACACACAAGGTAACTTTGCTATTGGTTTTCCCAATGATTTGAGATAAAAAGAAAATCACACAGAGAAGCCATGTTTAAAAACCAGCACGTTTAATCACTTTGTTACAGTCCATAGGTGAGAAGCTTACAGGCCACTCCTCATTCTCCTGAAGGAGCCCACCATGGGGTTGTGGCAGCCCCAATCGCTGCAAGCCCTGTACTCGCCGGGGCGGAGGAAATACTGACGACCCCTGTAGTTGGGGTGCTCATAGAACACCCAGTAGCCTTCCATGACATTGGAGGAGAAGATGTCACGGTGGCGGAAACGCTCGTACACGTTGGGGCAGTCGTCCATGAACTCCATCATGTGACCAGACATCTCTGGCCTGTTGTAGATCCTCATCCTGTAGGCTCCTCTGTACTGTTGGTGGAAGAGACAGAATGGCGGGCATAGAGAGGACAAGAAGGGATTTGGGGTAAAATTATCACAGCGGGTCACAGTAGAGTTTTTTACACTGGGTGAACTAAGCAGAGGTAAACATACATACATTTCTACACATCGAATAATACCAGAGACTTGCTTCCCTTAGAAACAGATTTTCAGTCAAACTGTTCAAAATAGCAGCATAATATATTTTTTCTTAACTGACAAAAACACTGAGCGATGATGAATAGAATGAAAATGAATAAAAGCATCTTTTGGGGGGGGGGGGGGGGGTGTAGCCCATTCCTTTAAAAAATGACTGGATCTCCTAGTGGACTTCGCCACGGGGACTTTCATGCTTTGACTCCTCTCCTTATCTATCAATGACATCAAGAGGCTGGTGATTGATGCTGATTTCTAAAGCACTGTTTGATGTGTGGCAGGGTTAACCCTATCAGTTTGATTGACTTACGGGGGGGAACATCTGGCAGGAACGGATGCAGTTGTTGAAGCCCATCCAGTGGTGGTAGTCTGGGTACTCGCCCTGGTTCAGGATGTACTGGTAGCCGTTGAAGTTGGACTTCTCGTAGGCCACCCAGTGACCGCCGGTCACCCTGATAGAGTTACAGGAGTTGAAGTGCCTGAAGGTGTCGGCACAATCGCTGTTGCACTCATAATGACGGCCCTGGAAGTTGTGGCCTTCGTAAAAGATAATCTATGAAGAACAGAAATGTATAAAATTGTTTATATATAGAGTTATTTAGACTGAGTCAAGGATGATGATAGTAAAAGGCGAATGGCTTGACTGAAAGCAGTACTCATGGATGTGGTGTTGATCGACCAATAGGGGACACATTTCACTGCACCTTTTATATATGCTGTAAACTATGTAAGTGACGCAGGCAACTTCACTTTTGAGAAAGTTAATGCAATGCACAACAGTTCAGTTTAAATAAGAAACCAACATTACTATACTAGTACTAGTATGGTCTCCATAGGTTAGTGCCCCAAAGCAGAGATTTGAGAGCAGTTTTTTCTCCATTAATATTTTAAAGATGCACTCTCAAACTGTTTTTTGTGTACAACGTCATACAATTGTGTACTGCGTCATTCATTTTGTGTAATATATTACGAAATGCTTTCTATGATATCATACAAATTTTACAATTGCTGTGATATGTTACAAATCCAATTTGTGCAATATGTTACGAATTTGTTGTGCTCCTGGAGTGCATCTAAGGATCTACGGGATTGGTGTCCCTATACCGGGACGGTTGTTAATGTGACAAGAATGATGTTGTAAGTAACAGCAAACTTTCCAGGACATAGACATGTCTTATATGGGCAGAAAGCTTACATTCCTGTTAATCTAACTGCACTGTCCAATTTACAGTAGCTATTACAGTGACAAAATTGCCATGCAATCGTTTGAGGAGAGTGCACAACAACCAAAACATTCTATCACGGCAACTGGTTTGATACATTCACCTCTGACGGTAAATAATGTACTTACATTCAGTAATCTTGCTCTGATTTGTCATCCTGAAGGTCCCACAGATAAAAGGTAGCATTGTTTTGTTTGATAAAATCAACTTTTATATTCAAATATAGGAACAGTTTGAAACCCTGCTGTCTCTGGCCCCACACCCACCTCGCCCAGCCATCTAGATGTGTGAAGGTTAGTGGGGGTTTTTTCTGTAGAGAAGCTAACTATCCATCATGTATGACATTCCTTTGTATTACCATATAATTTTTGTATGTTCTCTATACTTGAAAATGTATCAATTGACCAATTCAGCACATTTGGGCAAACTTGATAGAAAATATTATGCAGTACTGCAATGCTTCACAGGACCAGTCTGAAACTTTGCACACACACTGCTGCCATCTAGTGGCCAAAATCGAAATCCCACCTAAACCCCTAACACAGAACCCAAACCGGCTGCACGTGTGTGCCATCGTGCATGTGTTTATTTTGTCCCCCCACACCAAACGCGATCACGACACGCAGGTTAATATATCAAAACAAACTCTGAACCAATTACATTAATTTGGGGACAGGTCGAAAAGCATCAAACCTTTATGGCAATTTAGCTAGATAGCTTGCACTTGCTAGCTAATTTGTCCTATTTAGCTAGTTTGCTGTTGCTAGCTAATTTGTCTTGTGATATAAACATTGAGTTGTTATTTTACCTGACATGTACAAGGTCCTCTACTCCGACAATTAATCCACACATAAAACGGTCAACCGAATCGTTTCTAGTCATCTCTCCTCCTTCTAGGCTTTTTCTTCTCTTGACTTTATATTGCAATTGGCAACTTTCATAAATTAGGTGCATTACTGCCACTGACCTCATTCATCTTTCAGTCACCCACGTGGGTATAACCAATGTGGAGATGGCACATGGGTACCTGCTTCTATAAACCAATGAGGAGATGGGAGAGGCAGGCCTTGCAGCGTGATCTGCGTCAGAAATAGAACTGACTTCTATTTTAGCCCTTGGCAACACAGACACTTGTTGGCGTGTGCAAGCAGTGTGGGTGTGCAATAATTGAATAATATATATTTCTACATTTTACAACACAAGCGGTGTAGTCAGCCTGTAAGGGATATTATGGCCTTTCTCTTGCATTTCAAAGATGACGGAACAATTATTTTTCTGAAAACGCATGTTTTTTTGTTTGTATTATCTTTTACTAGATCTAATGTGTTATATTCTCCTACATTAATTTCATATTTCCACAAACTTCAGTGTTTCCTTTCAAATGGTATCAATAATATGCATATCCTTGCTTCAGGTCCTAAGCTACAGGCAGTTAGATTTGGGAATGTCATTATAGGCGAAAATTGAAAAATAGGATCTGATCCATATTAACTACCCTCATTATCAAAAGAGGTTACCTGTTCCCTTTTTCCCGATCCTTAAGGTTAATTGACCTTTTCTTTGGATTCCTGTTTTATCCTATGGAGTATAGATGGGATTTTTTTTATATATAATCCAAGTAATACAATTTTGTGGAAAAAAGTATCTCGCATCCTTCCATGTATTGGTATTAGTTCCACGACTGAAATCTTTGACAGCTTCATAAACTGTATGCGTAGCTTACTTGCCAAATTGCTTCACTATACACCTTAATAGCATTTGGTGCTCTACATAATTTTATCAGCAGTCATCAAACAAGTAACCGAAATGTGTGTTAGCTCATACCTTTCCCATGGTTGGAGGGCTTGATGGTGGCACCGTAGCCTTCAACAGGGTCATAGTGCCTTTTATACT
Organism: Oncorhynchus masou masou; assembly: GCF_036934945.1. Classification (NCBI taxonomy): domain Eukaryota; kingdom Metazoa; phylum Chordata; class Actinopteri; order Salmoniformes; family Salmonidae; genus Oncorhynchus; species Oncorhynchus masou. The sequence goes on along the minus strand of NC_088242.1, from coordinate 37,493,060 downwards.
CTTCTACTGACAAGAGTGCTCTGTTGCGTCGTAGTGACTAGATGTTACCTTTTTAAACGTCACTGACCATTCCCATTGTCTCTCAAACCATAGGCTAATCTTTTTCCCCCGCAATTTCTAGTTTACCTATACAATATATAACATCCACCCCATATAGCTGCCCCATTCTATGTTTTCTGTACACAGACCCTTGTTCAGCCATGGCCTAGTGATGCACCCATTGAAACATCACACAAAAGGCCTTTAGGTATGTAGTGTGAACAACAGAACCTTTAACGTTTACAGGAGGTGAGACGGTTCATGTACTCTCTAGTAAACAAAACAAAGCCATATCTTCTCCAAATATTTGGGGTTGATGTGAAAAAGATTATTGAATGTTGGTAATAGAATGTTATGAAAATGCAAATGGTTTATCAGAGTTCATTTCGGTGTGGGTTCATGTTTTCCCTCTCCCTGTTCGCAGGTCACGAAGTCTCGTTTGTGTTCTGTTCATAGACCTGTGTGTGTGTAAGTGATTCTGATGATATTGATTGAATCAAGCTCTTGTGTTGATGTAATCTAGAGTGATATGTTCTCTTTTTGCTTCCATAGCCTGCAGACCTACTCTGATGCCATGTACAGATAACAGTGTTCTGTGGTGTGTGTGTGTGTCAAAAGGAGGGCATAGTTGTGTGTCTGAGTCTATGTGAAAAGCAATAGTGCTTTGGACTTCTGTCTTTGGCTTGTAAAACATACCCCAGAGCGGAAGGGAAAAAGCCAGAAAGAGTTGCCCTTGTGTGTTCTGTTCCCAAAGCCCAGCTGATGCTAGAAAGGTCAGTCTCATCCTTTAACCTTTCATGAGGATAAAGAGCCCATGTCCTCTTTCTAAAATTGTATGCTTCTTTCTGCTTCAACTCTGCAGAAAGACAATGCTTTCTGAAACACAATAGCCGTTCGGTTCCCGGGCAAAAACCTGCTACTCTGGTAGTTTCTCTAACCAAATGTGACTCATGTTGATAAGCTTTTATTTTTTTAATCAATCATTGCCTTGAAATTCCCATAGGCTTCAATAGATTTAATGTTTCAAGTAGCTCTCTTTTTCCACAACTGAAGTAGCTCATTGATATCCTTTTATCACATTGTGCAGTGTAACTTATCTGATTTATCAGATGGTTTGGCTTCTTTGTGTTTTTTTAACGTTTTTGGGCAACAGAGTAGAAAATGTGACCAAATTGAGGTATTGGGTGTATATATATATATATATATATATATATATATATGAGAGAGAGAGAGAGAGAGAGAGAGAGAGAGAGAGAGAGAGAGAGAGAGAGAGACACTGCCCCAGAGAAGCCAGTAGAACAGCCACCTCAGACCCGGACCACAGCCTCAACACCACAGTGGGACAGACAACACAGGACCCAGCAGATAGCCCCTCTGACAACCCCCCAACACCCAATGAAGACACACAAAAGCCAGAGATTGTGCTTAGACTCTAATGGGAAATACATTGATGAAAATAAATTCTTTCCCAAACACAAAGTGGATACACTCTGGTGCCCAAACAGTTGAGACCCCTACAAACAAACCCTGACCACACCCTATATAACCCCTTCAAATCAAATGTAATTTGACACATCCGCCGACTACAACAGGTGTAGACCTTACAGTGAAAAGTTTACTTACAAGCCCTTAAACAACAATGCAGTTTTAAGAAAATACCTATAAAAAAATAGTAAGAGATAAGAATAACAAATAATTAAAGAGCTGCATTAAATAACAATAGTGAGGCTATATAAAGGGGGTACCGGTACAGAGTCAATGTGTCAATGTGTGGGGGCACCGGTGTTGGGGTAATTATGTACGTGTAGGTAGAGTTATTAAAGTGGCTATGCATCGATAATAACAGAGAGTAGCAGCAGCAGTGGGGAGGCAATGCAAATAGTCTGAGTAGCCATTTGATTAGCTGTTCAGGAGTCTTATGGCTTGGGGGTAGAAGTTGTTTAGAAGCCTATTGGACCTAGACTTGACGCTCCAGTACCGCTTGCCGTGCGGTAGCAGAGAGAACAGCATATGACTAGAGTGGCTGGAGTCTATGACAATTGTTCAGGCCTTCCTCTGACACCGCCTAGAATAGATGTCCTGGATGGCTGCAAGATTGACCCCGGTGAAGTACTGGACCGTATGCACTACCCTCTGTAGTGCCTTGCGTCCGGAGGCCAAGCAGTTGTCATACCAAATATTTTTGTCGTGCCCTCTTCATGACTGTCTTGGTGTGCTTTGACCATGTTAGTTTGTTGGTGATGTGGACGACAAGGAACTTGATGCTCTCAACCTGCTCCACTACAGCCCAGTCGATGAGAATGGGGAAGTGCTTTGTCTTGATCACATTGAGGGAGAGGAAGTTGTCCTTGCACCACACAGTCAGGTCTCTGACCTCCTCCCTATAAGCCGTCTCATCGCTGTCGGTAATCAGGCCCACCACTATTGTGTCATCAACAAACTTAATGATGGTGTTGGAGTCGTGCCTGGCCGTGCAGTCATGAGTAAACAGGGAGTACAGGAAGAGACTGAGCACACACCCCTGAGGGGCCCCCGTGTTGAGGATCAGTGTGGCGGATGTGTTGTTTACTTACCCTTACCACCTGGGGGTGGCCCGTCAGGAAGTCCAAGATCCAGTTGCAGCTTAGTGATGAGCTTTGAGGGCACTATGGTGTTGAACGCTGAGCTGTAGTGGCTATGAATGAATAGCATGTTTTTTTTGTCCAGGTGGGAAAGGGCAGTGTGGAGTGCAATAGAGATGGCATCATCTGTGTATCTGTTGGGACGGTATGCAAATTGAGTGGGTCTAAGGTTTCTGGAATAATGGTGTTGATGTGAGCCATGACCAGCCTTTCAATGCATTTCATGGCTAAAGACGTGAGTGCTAAGGGTCGGTAGTCATTCAGGCAGGTTACCTTAGTGTTCTTGGGCACAGGGACTATGCTGGTCTGCTTGAAACATGTTGGTATTACAGACTCAGGGAGAGGGAGAGGTTGAAAATGTCAGTGAAGACACTTGCCAGATGATCAGTGCATGCTCGGAGGACACGTCCTGGTAATTCGTCTGGCCCAGCGGCCTTGTGAAAGTTGACCTGTTGAAAGGTCTTACTCACATTGGCTGCGTAGAGCGTGATCACACAGTCGCCCGGAACAGCTGGTGCTCTTATAAATGTTTCAGTGTTACTTGCCTCAAAGCGAGCAAAAGTTATAAGTTTCCCTGCACTAAAGTCCCCGGTCAATAGGAGTGCCACCTCTGGATGAGCGTTTTCCTGTTTGCTTATGGCGGAATACAGCTCATTGAGTGCGGTTTTAATGCCAGCCTCGGTCTGTGGTGGTATGCAGACAGCTACGAAAAATACAGATGATAAACTCTCTTGGTAGATAGTGGTCTACAGCTTATCATAAAATAATCTACCTCAGGTGAGCAAAACCTTGAGACTCCCTTAGATACCGTGCACTACCTATTGTTTACAAATATGCATAGGCCCCCGCCCCGTGTCTTACCAGAGGCTGCTGTTCTGTCCTGCCGATAGAGGCATGTATCAGATGCTCAGCATGCTCTGCTCAAACCTAATCCTCCGAACCTAAACCACAGAAACAGCAACACTGGACACTATGGAACGCAAAGCTTTTACTAAGCTGGAATATACACGGTCTGAGATCATCTGCCTTTGGCATAAAGAGCAGGAGCCCAGACTTCACCAAGGGAATCAGAAATACAGACATTGTCATCCTACAAGAAACATGGAAAAGAAGAAATGGGCCCAAAGGTTGCCCTCTAGGTTACAGAGAGCTGCATCCACCAAACTACTAGGTGAGAAATCAAGGAAGAGAATCGGTGGTATGTTAACTTGGTATAGAGCAGACCTAATTAACTTTTAAATTAATCAAAACAGGAGCATTTTCCATCTGGTTAGAAATAAGAGAGGGGGGGGTGGTTCAATCAATCAGCCATCATTATCACAATGGAAAACTTTAATGATTTATTATAGAAAATTGAAATAGCATGGGCGACAGAGAAAAACAATTGATCAAATGTAAGGCCAAGTGGCTAACAATAATGCAGGCACTAGGGATGGGGGTGTGAGCATGTCGGTCTGGGCAGATGAGATGTATAAGTTTGTATATGGAGTAAAAAAAAAATATATATATATATGTGTGTATATATATATATACAGTACCAGTCAAAAGTTTGGACACGCCTACTCATTCAAGGGTTATTATTTATTTATATTAATTTCTACATTGTAGAACAATAGTGAAGACATCAAAACTATGAAATAACACCTATGGAATCATGTAGTAACCAAAAAAGTTAAACAAATCAAAATGTATTTTAGATTTTAGATTCTTCAAAGTAGCCACCTTTTGCCTAGATGACAGCTTTACACACTCTTGGCATTCTCTCAACCAGCTTCATGAGGAATGCTTTTCCAACAGTCTTGTTGGCTGCTTTTCCTTCACTCTGCAGTCCGACTCATCCCAAATCTTCTCAATTGGGTTGAGGTCGGGTGATTGTGGAGGCCAGGTCATCTGATGCAGCACTCCATCACTCTCCTTCTTTGTCAAATAGTCCTTACACAGCCTGGAGGTGTGTTGGATCATTGTCCTGTTCAAAAACAAATGAGAGTACCACTAAGTGCAAACACACAGCGCAAAATTGGGAGGATATCCGCTATCTAGAAAAGAGCCGTTAAATTCTACAACCAGCGATTACCAAACCTTCCATAAAGCCATAACCTATAGCGAGATATACCTAGAGAAGGGTCCTCTCAGCAAGATGGTTCTGGGAATCTGTTCACAAACAGAACCCACAGAGCCCCAGGACAGTCCTAAACAAAGAGACACAGTGTCAAAATTCCTGACCAAAATATTTGACCATATTAGAGACACGTTTCCCTCCGGTTCCACAGTTCCACAAAGAATTAAAAAACAAATCAAATATTCATAAATTCCCTTATCTATTAGGTTAAAGACATCCTACAGGGAGTAGGTGAGGGCCCTGGATGTGCGGTGGCAGGAAAATAAACTATCACTCAACGTCAACAAAACAAAGGAGCTGATTGTGGACTTCAGGAAACAGCAGAGGTAGCACGCCCCTATCCACATTGACAGGACCGCAGTGGAGAAGGTGGAAAGCTTCAAGTTCCTCGGCGTACACAACACTGACAAAATGAAATGGTCCACCCACACAGACAGTGTGGTGAAGAAGGTGCGACAGCGCCTCTTCATCCTCAGGAGGCTGAAGAAATGTGGCTTGGAACCTAAAACCCACACAAACTTTTCCGACGCACAATTGATAGCATCTTGTCGGGCTGTATGACCACCTGGTACGGCAACTGCACCGCCCGCAACCGCAGGGCTCTCCAGAGGGTGGTACGGTCTGCCCAAAGCATCAATGGGGGTAAACTACCTGCACTCCAGGACACCAACATGCACCCGATGTCACTGGCAGGCCAAAAAGATCATCAAGGACAACAACCACCCGAACCAATGCCTGTTCACCCTGCTGTCATCCCGAAGGCGAGGTCAGTGCATCAAAGCTGGGACTGAGAGACTGAAAAACAGCTTCTATATCAAGGCCATCAGACTGTTAAATAGCCATCACTAGCACATTGGAGACTGCTGCCCTATATACATAGACTTGAAATCACTGGCCACTTTAATAATAGAACACTAGTCACTTTAATAATGTTTACATATTTTGCATTACTCATGTCATATGTACAGTATATACTGTATTCTAAACTATTCTACTGTATCTTAGTCTATGCTGCTCATCCAAATATTAATTCCATTAATTTAATTGGATTTGGGTGTATTTTGTGTATTGTTGTGAAATTTGTGGATATTCTTGTTAGATATTACTGCACTGTTGGAGCTAGAAACACAAGCATTTCGCTACACCTACAATAACATCTGCTAAACACGTGTATGTTATCAATAAAATGTTATTTAATTTTATTTGAAATACCACAGTGTGCCATCACAGCAGCAATATGTGTTACCTGTTGCCACAAGAAAAGGACAACCAGTAAAGCACAAACACCATTGTATATGCAATCTTTATCTGTTTAGTTATTTTCCCTTTTGTAGTTCAACTATCTGCACATTGTTACAACACTGTGCATAGCCAATAATATAACATTTGAAAGTTCTCCATTGAGGAACGGGGGGAAGGGTTGATCTGCATCTCCATCTTATCCAAGGATCACGTATATATTTATTATTTAACCTTTATTTAACTAGGCAAGTCAGTTAAGAACACATTCTTATTTACAATGACGGCCTTCCTCGGCCAAACCCTCCCCTAACCCGAACAATGCTGGGCCAATTGTGCGCCGAACTATGTGTCATGACGTTGGCCTGGGGGTAGGTTTATGACAGTCATAAATACCTCTTTCCCCCTTTTTCCTCTCTACCCTACTGATGTTATATTTGCAAAACTCTTGGTTAACATAGAGATTCTGGGAACATCAGAAGGTGGGGGGGGGAATTAACTATATTCTGGTAATCCGACCAATGGAACATATGGTACTTAATGAATATGATGTCAGTTCTGTTGTCATCTGAGACATTCTCAACAATGATAAGATGACATAAACTCTACAGTGGAAAGTCTACACATCAGAGTTATCGGATTCACATGGAATTGTTGTTCAATTTAAATGTTTGAATATGAAATTATTCGTGATGGGATGAAATGTGATTTTAGCTTCTAAAATGTGAGATTTGGGTTTTCATAAGATGGGGCTCTGCTCAATCAGTGGCCCGCCACTGTGAAGGGACATGGGCTATAAAACTTTTCAAACACACCCTCCTCTTCCTTCCTATATAAGCCCTTGACGACAATGTAACCTCCTGTTACAAGGACGTGAGGATGATGGTCCGATGTCAGAATGGTTCAGATAATAACTACAGAACGAAGCCAACATCAGCGTGAGCTTTGGTTGCGAATGGTATGAACTTTGAACTCTTATTCACTACAGAAGTGATACCTCCTAGCTGTTGAGTTAGCAACAGCCGCTGCAAACGAGGGTTAAGAAGGAACAGACAGAGTATCCCGTCTACCACACAACGACGTTACTACAACGTATTCAATTTACCAGCAGAGACATTCTTCAAAAGAACAAAGGGCTCGGTTGGGCAACACGGCCTTCCATCTACCACCAACCTACCGAAGCGCAGCTTTAATTTAGAATGCATAAGATACTGTATTTATGATAGCACACACAGCTTCGCCCTTTGTTCCTCAGTCTTCCTGCTCTTTCACTCAAACCCAGCCCCTTTTCTTTTGTGTAACAAGCTGTCATATCTGTTCCGCCCGCTAGGGACGTTTTCCTTTATGACGTAATTTGTCTTAATCAAGTTATGATTTAATTATGTGTATGTGTAATTCTGTGTGATTAGTGAGGTATTTAGTACATAAATAATTAAACCCAATTTTGTATTGCTGGTTCAACTTGTTAGCCAGGGTTCGTGCAGATAACCAAGAATTTACAACTTTCAGATGAGACTGAATTAAGATGACGATTAATATTGACTGCTATTGATGTAAAATATTACTAGGTCTTTAAGAGTTTATTCGGAAGATAACAGCTCTATAAATACTATTTTGTGGTGCCCGACTCTAGTTAATTACATTTACATGATTAGCTCAATCAGGTAATATTAATTACGGAGAAATTATTTCATAGAATAGCATGTCATATCACTTAATCCGGCATAGCCAAAGACACGACATATGGGACTCCCAATCACAGCCGGTTGTGATACAGGCATCTGTAGACCACTGCGCCACACGGGAGGCCCATACATATAGTGCAATATGTTTAATCACATAGGAGATGACAACACTATTAGCCTACTGACAGTCAGAAAGGGGCCTTGGTGATTGATTTGCACCCTGCAGTTCTGAGAAATCAAAATGTTGACAGGCAGACGTCAGCCTAATGCTGGTTAACTCTTCATTTTTTTTTATCTTACAGGCTTGGGAAAGAAAGAGCCATACCACATAGTTGATACCTAATTAAAGTGAGCCTATAACATCCTGCAAAACAGATTAGTAAAAACAAAGAGACATTGAATTGCACACAAATAATGAATTTGGCTTCAAATTACAAATCATGATGTATTTAACTCCCTGTCAAAAATCATCACAATAGCCTAACCACAAAATATTGCAGGCAGAGATAGGACCACTTAAGTAGGCCTCCAATGTGGCCCTTTCTAAGCAGTAATTTAAAAAAAAAACGCTACGGTGCTGACTCTGCTGAGGTGTAAACAAGGGGTCTGTATGAATTTGATGGAGTCTTCTCTTCAGAATTCGCTAATCTGGTGTTGAAAACGCAGCGTGATCAGACAGTGCTAGCCAAAGCCGCCCACGTCGGGAAAGAGAGCGAAGACCTGTTTTGCTGAGAGATCATCCTCCCCATTCTTCCGTTAAAAAATCTCCAGGCGGATTTTCTCTCTCTCTCTCTGTCACTGCCAGCGCGCGCTCTCTATCGGAATTGCCAGACGCGGACGCAGGAACTGCTATGAGCTCGTGCCAGAGCCGGGATTTACCGATGCGTCTGATGTGCTCCATCTTTTTGCTTGTGGATAATTAAAAGAGGAAATGGTACTGGAAGAACAGAACAGAGGAGGAGATGGAGAGGGGCCTGAGCAAATGTATGCAGCTGTCATTTATTTTAAGTAGTTCACATGTTGTTTTTCCCTCAGTGTGACTTTGTTTAAAACTTTTCTCACCTGAGGATTTTGTCCAAAACAACATATAAGTGGCCATTTTAGCCAATGTGTTTTTTTTTTTTTTTTTTTTTTTTGGGGGGGGGGGGCTTAGGCCTAAACTTTATTATAGGCTTACAATGCAATTTTCCTGAAATAACCATGTAATTACATGACTACTTGGAAAGGCTAACTGAATAGTAAACCTACTTCTTCCTATCCAAACATTCACATCAGTTTCACCTGAAGGAATAGATCCTAAATGGATCCTGGTCTCTGAAAGTGTTTCCCCATCTTTAAACTCAATAGTTTTGATGTGACATGTCTCCCATGCCCCAAAGCTGACAGTAGCCTATAATGAACAATGTTTCTCTGTTTGATCCATGCACTGTTTTTTAGGCCTAGCCTGAGACATGACCAAAAAGTTTAAATTCTCTTTATATCTCCTCTTACAATACACCTCACACATCTCTATCTTTCACCAATCCCTAAATGTATAATCACATGTGATTATAACTTCCCCAAAAGTTGTCTTCAAAGCAAATGTGTTCTGACAACAGTTAGTGACAAGTGCATCAACGGAGAGGCGGGAAATCAACCGTTGGCCTTGCTATCAATTATTGATCGCGTCGCCGCTGACCAGCCAGCAGACTTCTTGTGATAATGAAATACATGAATAAAAAAAACACAAAATTGACAAAGGTCAGCCCCATTGTTGTGTGAAGGCTTATGAGTTTGATTGACTGCCTGCACATTTTCCTAATTCGATAGTGCGGCAGAACAAAGGAGGGCCCTTCTTATTGCCCAAGGCCACTTGCAATTTATTTAGAGGGGCTGTGCCGCTGTCCCAGCAGGTAACAATACTGAACCAAGCCACTCAGGATAATCATAGCTTTGAGGTGTCCGCCCACCCACCCCCACCCCCATAGGCCACACAAACACACACACATGCACGATTAAGGCTGATTAGGCTGATTAGATTCAATTGGTACACAAGGGTGTATTTTGCACTCACATTCTGAATAGCCTCAAAGGAATACACACCTTACCAAGGCCAAGTTTTTGTTTTATATAATTTATTTATAGTTCATTTCGGACCCATGTTCTGATTTCCAATAGGCCCATGTCTGCTGAAAATACCACATGTCAATTCTACCCCCTAATTATATAAAAATGATAATTAGTTGTTTACTTTGAATACAGTAGCCCTGGCCTGATAAATTACCGGCTGCCCGATACTAAGCAGTTGAATAGCATAACCTGCAGTTAGAAAAGAAGGACAAAACGTTCAGTGTCACAAGAAAAAAAGATGATTGGATATTAGAAATGAAAGGGAAATGCTTTCTATTGAAAAAAAAGTTATTCACAACGGAATTCTTGGAATAGGTTACATCATTTAATGGGGGTAAACATATTTGAGCAGGTGCGAGACATATCTGGGAGTGGAAAACAAGTTCCATTTTCGCAGGAGCATAGTGCTTTCTTTGTAGTAGGCTACATCTGCATGGCACCTTGATACGTTATTTTAGAAAGTGTGTTTGAAAACCCGTCCTGTGTACCGCATTAATAATACACGACAGATAGCACATTAAAAGGTGCTCATATTCTGCATCCGGATGCACTCCGGTGCTTACGAGCATGTGCCAAACACAATAGGGGTCTCAGATCTCTTCCCCATAGGAACCCGTCAAAAAAACAAAAGAATGAAATACCCCACCAGTTTTACTCGCCTGGCGTATCTTTTATCTCTCAATTTCCAAATTACAGTTAGGCAATTATTTCAGAACTGTTTTTAATAACCAGAACCCAAAAGAGACGAATATTTGAACATTTTTGCAAAGCACTGCTTTGAGTTCAGGTAGCATGGATACACTATTGTATTGCATTTTGTTGTATTGTGTTATATGTAGTATTAGTATTGTAAATGTAGTCTGCCTACATTATAAGTATAGCCTATAGTATAGCAGCTCAATTATGATATTTTTTCCCCCTACTAATCGGTATTTTCACCAATCGCATCAGATCTTTTCAAAACAGATCTTTTTCAGAGCTGATCTGATAGGTCAAAAGACCAATTAGTGAGAAAAAAAAGATCATAATTGGGCTGCCTATCTAAGCCATAGTGGTCAAAATTATAGCTCTAGGCTTACTAGGTGTCATGGTTTGAGAAGAGGTACAAACTTAACAACATTGTAAACAGTCTTCCTTTTTGCTTGCATGGTAAAACATCTGTTTGTTTTTTATTCACTTTTTATAATTTTATGCAAATAGGCTAATTTACTATCATTTATTGGGTAATATGTTTCATAGGACAGGAGATTTATGATTCAGTAATGTAGCCTAATATTGACTGATTGCACAGGTTGTGACACGTTTTGCTATTAAATAGGTATATTTGGGTCAAGACTTTTCTTCTTAAAGCACCGTAAAAATATAGAATGTTTTTTTTGTCTCATACTAAGAGGAAGATGGAATATGTAGGCTAGGTGAATTTCAGAATCATGGTTATCTTACCTTGCTGCTGTCCTCCCATAACTGTGAGCTATTCAATCTCTTTATTTTAGAAAATGAATAGTCTCTGATTAATTCATTCAAAGTCTATGTGATGTGGGATCACTTTCCTCTCACTGTTTTTTTTTTTTTTTTGTCGAGCAGGAACATTTGTCGAGCAGAAACACTTGATGTGGAGGGGTGAATAATATAATAATATTGCTTTTTTGGTGAAAATGACAGATGAGCCAGACCATGTGTTTCACTCAGTACTCAGCGCTCAGTAAAACACTACCTACTGCATCTGTATGGAACCTCCTCTTTTATGAGATGAACTTTTTTTTTTAAAGTACATTGGTCAACTTTTTATTGCTCATTGTAGAATTCAATGACATAATCCATTTGGGATCTATGTGTCATTAAGACTCCAATGCTGTGTTGCAAGTTTATGGTTCCAACTTGTTAGAACGAGCATTCTTTACCATTAGAGGGCACTAGAACCCAAAACATAGGCCTTTCTCAGATAATCTGTCTCCTGCCTTTATACCTGAGGCAGTTTATGGAGAGAGAGTGAGACTTTGGGCACTCAGTCACAGATGTATATTTGCTGAGTTAGACATGGAGTACATATATGTGTGTCCTCCAGGGTAGATGTAGGGACCACACAGCACAGATCTGTGTTTACTTGCTCTGTGGTCCTTCTCTTTGCACAAACTCCTATCAATGTGTGCAGACACGGTTTTGCTCAGTGGAGGTGGCACCAGATCGTTTGAACCAGCCACTGAGAGAGGTGACCTGTCACAAGGAATATAACAAGCAAACTTTTGCTGTCACACTGGCTGCCACAAGACTGTTTATCTATGGTACAGTATATGCTCACAAGACCTGGGTTCGAATGCTATTTCAATTACTTTAAATACATTTGGAAGTAAGTATTTAGGTATTTTTTATAAAAACAATTGTTGGATATTGGAATGTATTTGGAAATATACTTGGAAAATACTGAAATATCCTGTATCAAATACACTCCCATACATTTACCCTAGGTAAAAGTATTTCAAAATACTTTCAAAATAGTTGGCTATATATCGGAAATTATTAGAAAATACTTCCAATAGTGCCACATTATTTGAACATTTTAAGATACACAGAAAACAAGTATTTAATAACAAATACCCTTGTATTTGCAACCAGGTCTGACTCTCACCTGATGTATACAGTCACCTCCAAAATTATTGGCACCCTTGATAAAGATTAGCAAAAAAAGCCAGTATAAAATAAATAATACAAATACTGAGCTATATTGTATGCTCAATAATGTTGTAAAATGTTATTATTTTATACTAATTAAAATGCACAGATAAAGAGATTTTGTTTAAAAATAAATAAAAAAGGGTCAATATTTTTGGCAACCCTAAAGAGTCTTATCAATCAAATCTGACAAAATGTAATCTGCATTAAGTTAAAATTCTACTTTGTTAAGTTTATTTCAGTTTAAAGAACTGTATTGAGGCCTTCCATTGCTTCCTGTTTCACTGGGGTATACAAATTAGGTAACACGTGTAAAATCTATTTGTCATCCATCAACATGGGGAAAGGCAAAGACCTCACAACTGAAAATAGACAAATGGTGGCATTGGCAATGGGTTAAAAAAATAGCTAAAGACTAAAAAGAGGAAACAAGTGTATCTTGTTCCCACGTTCAATAAGGAAGATAGTTCTGGAGGCAAAGAAAAATCCAGGGGACACAGTTGGAGAATTACAAATCTTGGTCGCATCTTGGGGTCACCAAGTCTCTAAATCTACAATTAGATGCCACCTCCATGTCAATAGGCTCTTGAAGGTTTGCCAGAAAAAAATGCCTTTAGTGAGAGTAACCAACACATGTAAACGCCTGGAGTTTGCTAAACTGCATTGGCACTTTGATTGAACCCGAGCTCTATGGTCAGATGAGACGAAAATAGAGGTCTTTGTCCATGCAAACTAGTGGTGGGTTTGGTGTTGAAAGGATGCATATGCAGAAAATAATACCATACCTACTGTAATATATGGTGGTGGTTCTTTAATGTTGTGAGGCTGTTTTGCATGTTAAAGGACCGATGCAGTGGTTTTTATCTCAATATTAAATTATTTCTGGGTAACAATTAAGCACCATACTGTGATTGAAATTATGAAAATGGTTAAAAAATAAATAAATAGCTTCTTGGCAAAGAGGAATTTCTCAAGCAAGAAATTTGCTCGGACTGTCTGGGAGTGGTCTAAGTAGGGAGGAGAAAACTGAAAACTAGCTGTTATTGGCATCAGTCTAGTAACTAATTTAACGCCTGGTGATGTCGTCCCACTAACACAGGCTGACAATTCAGGGGGCCTTTTCAAACAGCTCTTACAATAAAAGGGCATTATCATGATTTTCACAATTTCCCAGTATTATTCCAACCTCAAAGTATGGATATACAGTGCCTTGCGAAAGTATTCGGCCCCCTTGAACTTTGCGACCTTTTGCCACATTTCAGGCTTCAAACATAAAGATATAAAACTGTATTTTTGAAGAATCAACAACAAGTGGGACACAATCATGAAGTGGAACGACATTTATTGGATATTTCAAACTTTTTTAACAAATCAAAAACTGAAAAATTGGGCGTGCAAAATTATTCAGCCCCTTTACTTTCAGTGCAGCAAACCCTCTCCAGAAGTTCAGTGAGGATCTCTGAATGATCCAATGTTGACCTAAATGACTAATGATGATAAATACAATCCACCTGTGTGTAATCAAGTCTCCGTATAAATGCACCTGCACTGTGATAGTCTCAGAGGTCCGTTAAAAGCGCAGAGAGCATCATGAAGAACAAGGAACACACCAGGCAGGTCCGAGATACTGTTGTGAAGAAGTTTAAAGCCGGATTTGGATACAAAAAGATTTCCCAAGCTTTAAACATCCCAAGGAGAACTGTGCAAGCGATAATATTGAAATGGAAGGAGTATCAGACCACTGCAAATCTACCAAGACCTGGCCGTCCCTCTAAACTTTCAGCTCATACAAGGAGGAGACTGATCAGAGATGCAGCCAAGAGGCCCATGATCACTCTGGATGAACTGCAGAGATCTACAGCTGAGGTGGGAGACTCTGTCCATAGGACAACAATCAGTCGTATATTGCACAAATCTGGCCTTTATGGAAGAGTGGAAAGAAGAAAGCCCTTTCGTAAAGATATCCATAAAAAGTGTCATTTAAAGTTTGCCACAAGCCACCTGGGAGACACACCAAATACGTGGAAGAAGGTGCTCTGGTCAGATTAAACCAAAATGAAACTTTTTGGCAACAATGCAAAACGTTATGTTTGGCGTAAAAGCAACACAGCTCATCACTCTGAACACACCATCCCCACTGTCAAACATGGTGGTGGCAGCATCATGGTTTGGGCCTGCTTTTCTTCAGCAGGGACAGGGAAGATGGTTAAAATTGATGGGAAGATGGATGGAGCCAAATACAGGAACATTCTGGAAGAAAACCTGATGGAGTCTGCAAAAAGACTGGGACGGAGATTTGTCTTCCAACAAGACAATGATCCAAAACATAAAGCAAAATCTACAATGGAATGGTTCAAAAATAAACATATCCAGGTGTTAGAATGGCCAAGTCAAAGTCCAGACCTGAATCCAATCGAGAATCTGTGGAAAGAACTGAAAACTGCTGTTCACAAATGCTCTCCATCCAACCTCACTGAGCTCGAGCTGTTTTGCAAGGAGGAATGGGAAAAAATTTCAGTCTCTCGATGTGCAAAACTGATAGAGACATACCCCAAGCGACTTACAGCTGTAATCACAGCAAAAGGTGGCGCTACAAAGTATTAACTTAAGGGGGCTGAATAATTTTGCACGCCCAATTTTTCAGTTTTTGATTTGTTAAAAAAGTTTGAAATATCCAATAAATGTTGTTCCACTTCATGATTGAGTCCCACTTGTTGTTGATTCTTCACAAAAAATACAGTTTTATATCTTTATGTTTGAAGCATGAAATGTGGCAAAAGGTCGCAAAATTCAAGGGGGCCGAATACTTTCGCAAGGCACTGTATACAGTTGAAGTTGGAAGTTTACATACACCTTAGCCAAATATATTTAAACTCAGTTTTTTCCTGGTAAAAATTCCCTGTCTTAGGTCAGTTAGGATCACAACTTTCTTTTAAGAATGTGAAACGTCAGAATAATAGTAGAGAGTGATTTATTTCAGCTTTTATTTCTTTCATCACATTCTCAGTGGGTCAGAAGATTACATACACTCAATTAGTATTAGGTAGCATTGCCTTTAAATTGTTTAATTTGGGTCAAACGTTTCGGGTAGCCTTCCACAAGCTTCCCACAATAAGTTGGGTGAATTTTGGCCCATTCCTCCTGACAGAGCTGGTTTAACTGAGTCAGGTTTGTAGGCCTCCTTGCTCACACATGCTTTTTCAGTTCTGCTCACAAATTTTCAGTGGGATTGAGGTCAGGGCTTTGTGATGGCCACTCCAATACCTTGACTTTGTTGTCCTTAAGCCATTTTGCCACAACTTTGGAAGTATGTTTGGGGTCATTGTCCATTTGGAAGACCCATTTGCGACCAAGCTTTAATTTCTTGACTGATGTCTTGAGATGTTGCTTCAATATATCCACATAATTTTCTTACCTCATGCAGCCATCTATTTTGTGAAGTGCACTAGTCCCTCTTGCAGCAAAGCACCCCCACGACATGATACTGCCACCCCGGTTGGGATGGTATTCTTCGGCTTGCAAGCCTCCCCTTTTTCCTCCAAACATAACGATGGTCATTATGGCCAAACAGTTCTATTTTTGTTTCATCAGACCAGAGAACATTTCTCCAAAAAGTACGATCTTTGTCCCCATGTGCAGTTGCAAACCGTAGTCTGGCATTTTTTATGGCGGTTTTGGAGCAGTGGTTTCTTCCTTGCTGAGTGGCCTTTCAGGTTATGTCGATATTGGGCTCGTTTTACTGTGGATATAGATACTTTTGTGCCTGTTTCCTCCAGCATCTTCACAAGGTCCTTTGCTGTTGTTCTGGGATTGATTTGCACTTTTCGCACAAAAGTACGTTCATCGCCTTGACACAATCCTATCTCTGAGCTCTACGGACAATTCACTCAACCTCCTGGCACTGTCAACTGTGGGACCTTATATAGACAGGTGTGTGCCTTTCCAAATCATGTCCAATCAATTGAATTTACCACAGGTGGACTCCAATCAAGTTGTATAAACATCTCAAGGATGGTCAATGGAAACAGGATGCATCTGAGCTCAATTTAGAGTCTCATAGCAAAGGGTCTGAATACTTATGTAAATAAGGTATTTCTGGTTTTTATTTTTATAAATTTGCTAGCATTTAAAAAAATAACAGTTTTACTTTGTCATTATGGTGTATTGTGTGTATATTGATGAATAAAAACATGTATTTAATCCATTTTAGAATAAGGCTGTAATGTAACAAAAAATAATAATAATATAATAATAATCTGAATACTTTTCCATTGCACTGTATAAGTGAATTTGTCCCAATACTTTTGGTCTCCTAAAATGAAGGAACTATGTAAAAAAGTGCTATAATTTCTAAACTGTTCACCCAATATGGATAAAAAATACCATCAAACTAAAGCTGAAATCCAACGTGATGGAGTGGAGAGATAAAACGACAAAACATTTGTCACTGTCCCAATACTTTTGGAGCTCATCGTAGCTCAGTATTTGTGTCATTTATTTTATACAGTATTTTGTTTCTTGTCTTTATTAAGGGTGCCAATAAATTTGGAGGAGACACACACACACACACACACACACACACACACACACACACACACACACACACACACACACACACACACACACACACACACACACACACACACACACACACACACACACACACACACAAACACACAGTCAACCCTACAACAATGGGTGGTTGGCTTTGTACCAGTATGCAGCTCAGTGTGTTTTTGAACTGTGAATGTGGATGCTGATTGAGAGATCTGTGGAAAACCTGCAGGACTGCAGAGATGGCAGTTCTCCTATGGAGAGTTGGTCTGTCCAGGCCTTTGTGCTGTTGACCGTTTACTCCATTCATTTTGCTTCATTTTCTCACATGTGCAAAAGCACCAGTATGGCCAATTCATCATTCAAAAGTATGTCCTCTAGCCAGTTTATCTGTGCTCATAGCACGCCATATGTACTGTGTGTCATATGCATTCAGTCAAAATTCTGGACATGGAATAGCTGGCTAGCAAGAATACTCTTGTCGTACATCATTGAGGACCACATGATGTATCTGAATGAAGTCATCCATGTTCCCTCAGGATGCTCCCTGCATTGTTGGAAAAGGACCCGTAAGTAAGCATTTGCACTGTTTACACCTGTTGTCTACAAAGCATGTGGCAAATAAAAATTTGATTTGATTAATTGCAAACTCACATACTCTCTTGTATAGTCTTTTCTGTAACAAAAAGGCACATTAAATTGGTTGTTGTATGTGTTTGCCGGTGGGAATCAATTGTCGGCTCGTGCCTTAAGATGGTAAGATGGGGTAAAGCAATTGTCATTACATTAGTGTGTGCAGTTGTTTTGTGTCTGTGGATATGGTAATGAGATGCACAGGATGCCTGACTACATGCGAGAGAGAGAGGTCTCAGAGGAATTAAGAGCAGCGCTCCCCATCCCTGGACTAAAGCTGATAGAGGTCCTCAACACAATCCCTGGAAAACACACTGCTCCACTCACTCACTAGGGACTTTCAAACAAATTAAGAAAGCAATGGGACGACGAGGGAGAATCCAATGCCTATTCCTACCATCAAGACCCACATTCCTCTTCTTGTGCTTTTAACTTTTGTTTTCTCTCACTATCTCTCTCTCTCTCTCTCCCTTTATCTCTTTTTCCCTCCGCAGTGTTGTTTCCTTAGTTTGCTTTCCACTCGTACTCCTCTGGCAGTCGCAGAGCGCTGCAGCCACTTTCAAAGGCTCGGCTGTCACGCACCGGCTTTGAGTCGCGTTTGAATTTTTAACGTACATGTTGTCAGGGTGCCGTCAGGAGTGATTGACAGGTTCGTCCCAGAGCAGCACCGGGCTTGGCAGGCTGGCTGTCTTTTGTTAGAAGCAGCTGAGGAAAAGCAACAAAGGAAGGAGCATAGGAGGGAAAACACACATAGGCCTGAATAAAACACTGCTCTTACCCATTTCTCAATAAAGACCAAATTAGATTAAACTTAAGGCAGGCAGTCGTCAGGCAGACTTGATATTTTCCGCCCGTTGTTCTTGTAGTATTGCTTTGATGGTAGGCCTACTGTTCAATAGCTCTCTCAACGGGACACAAACGGAGCTCAGAAAGAGTTGCTTGTAGGAATGGATGATGTTTACGCTGTTCGTTATAAGGAATGTGCTATATCGATTTACTTGACTGATTTCAGTTCAGCCTACACTCACCTCGTTTTGTAGATATGAGCTACAGCCTCAGAATGGCCTTGTTCTGAATAAGAGACTGCTTAATACTTTGATACGGGATGTAAAGCTGTTACTAGGAAACAGAAATATAAGACTAGTTCCTAGGAACATGATGGCACCCGCTTTACCCATAGGCCTACTAAGAAATAATCAATGGTCAAAGAGTTTATTGAATCGAGGGCCACAACAGCAAGCATAACATGATTGCTCAATAGCCTATATACTTGGCATCAATAAAATGGAGAAAGTCATTCAAAGACAGCAGGCATTGTAATGTTGTCAGGGGCAGAGATTCAGCAGGAGACAGAAGGTTCAGGTGCATACGTTTCCATATTTATTTACAATGCTCAAGTACAGTAGGTGATAAAGACGATGAGAAATACACCTAGACAAAATACTTACTTGCCTTCATTACAAAACAACAAAACAAGCTGATCCTCAAGCAGGTGAACCCCGTAGCTTCCATAGGTATTACAGGTTGGATGTGTACCTTGCTCGATCCTCACTTGAATTCAAAACCAGAACTGAATTGTCACCTAAAACAGGCTCATGCCCGAGGACACTCCCTGGAAGATACCAACAGGCACGGCAACATGTAACACCAAAACTGGCAAATTATACAAATGCAACTGGCATTCTCATAATAAGCACATTACATAATATTGCATCTCAGTAGAAACACGTTCTCTGGAGTGATGAATCACGCTTCGTCATCTGGATACCAGCAGGACACTACCTGCCCCAATGCATAGGTGGTGGAGGAGGAATAATGGTCTGGGGCTGTTTATCATGGTTCGGGCTAGGCCACTTTAGTTCTGTGAAAGGAAATCTTAACGCTACAGCATACAATGACATTCTTGAGGACTCTGTGCTTCCATCTTTGTGGCAACAGTTTGGGGAAGGCCCTTTACTGACAGCTGTCTGGGTTCAAGTCTTGACGGGTTAAAAGGTTTCTTTGCTTTTCTGACAGTTATTGAGTCTTATCTTGGTGTCACCAATGGTGTTTTGTGTTTGCGGAGAATCTTTAAACATCTTTTTCCCCGTTGTATTTCCTGCAGCCAAATGCTATACAGAAAATGACAATGGTGATGAAGTGGCCACCCTTTGCCTTGATGACAGCTTTGCACACTTGGCATTATCTCAACCTGCTTCATGAGGTAGTCACCTGGAATGCATTTCATTTAAGAGTTGTGCCTTGTTAAACGTTAATTTGTAGAATTTATTGCAAGATAAATAATAAATAATTATCAAAAAGAAACAGGACTGATTCCGGACAGGAGAAGCAGGTACGGGGAGTCAAACATTTATTCAGGAACAGACATAGAACATGACAGGAACAGCGTCAGCACACGAGAAAACAAGGACATATGACAAACAATCCCGAAGCAGGAAACAGAGCTAGGAAACAGACAGATATAGGGTAGGAAATTACACAAGTAATTGATTCCACGTGAGTCCGATGAGCGCTGATGCGCGTGACGGGGAAAGGCAGGTGTGCATACTGAAGGTGGCTTGAGTGCGTAATGTAGGGGAATCTGGCGCCCTCGAGCACCAGAGGAAGGAAGAGCGGGAGCAGGCATGACAGTCAGTCAATCCGGAAAATTCTACCTTCAAATGTCAAAGTTTCTTCAATTGCAATTGTAAAAATGATCATTCACTATGATGAAACTGGCTCTCATGAGGGCCGCCACAGGAAAGGAAAATCCAGAGTTACCTTTGCTGCAGAGGATAAGTTCATTAGAGTTAACTGCACCTTAAATTGCAGCCCAAATAAATGCTTTATGGAGTTCAAGTAACAGACACATCTCAACATCAACTATTCTTTATTTTTTTATTTTACTAGTCAAGTCAGTTAAGAACAAATTCTTATTTTCAATGATGGCCTAGGAACAGTGGGTTAACTGCCTGTTCAGGGGCAGAACGACAGATTTGTTCCTTGTCAGCTCGGGGATTCAAACTTGCAACCTTTCGGTTACTAGTCCAACGCTCTAACCACTAGGCTACCCTGCCGCCCCAGGGTAGCCTAGTGGGAAGCAGAATAGGTGAACGGATGATCTCTGCATGTGTGGTTCCCACCGTGAAGCCTGGCGGAGGAGCTGTGATGGTGTGGGGGTGCCTTGCTGGTGACACCATCAGTGACTGAGTTAGAATTCACATTTAACCAACATGGCCACCACAGCACTCTGCAGCGATACGCCATCCCATCTGGTTTGCGCTTAGTGGGACAATCACTTGTCTTTCAACAGAACAATGACATAAAACACACCTCCAGGCTGTGTAAGGGATATTTGACCAAGAAGGAAAGTAATGGAGTGCTGCATCAGATGACCTGGACTCCATGATCACCTGACCTCAGCATATGTGGGAACTCCTTAAAGACTGTTGGAAAATCATTCCAGGTGAAGCTGGTTGAGAGCATGCAAAGAGTGTGCAAAGCTGTCATCAAGGAAAAGGGTGGCTACTTTGAAGAATCTACTATATAAAATATATTTGATTTGTTTAACACTTTTTTTGTTACTACTTGATTCCATATGTGTTATTTCATAGTTTTGATGTCTTCACTATCATTCTACAAAGTAGAAAATAGTAAAAAATTGGTTGGTGTGTCCTAACGTTTGACTGATACATTATTGATACATTTTACATACACATAGACTGCTGTTGTAACATTAAGAAACGTCTGAGAACTTTCTGAGAACATACTCTGTAATAACTTACTCTTACTTGGCAATTTAAGTCAAATGTCTGGTGTATCCCTTCTATTGCAAAATGCATCCGTTTCTTTCTTTTGTGTTGAAAGTCTTTTTTTTTTGTGGCCAGGCAGTGAATCCAACCAGTCAAGTGTCTTTATAATTTGGAAGCATTCCATGGTGTGGATTTTTGTCCAAATGGATTTAATCATCTCAAGCGAATCATCTCAACAGTCTATGTCAACAGCCGTAGATTTCAATTAGCGGTGAAAGTGTACGCCTGGTAAAAAAGACGTGTTTTTTCTTATCTTTTCTAGAGGGCCGCACATGATGGAGAAAGAGTGACTTCCACTCCCCCACTGAAAGGTTATGCTTTTCGTTCTCCCGGCATCTTTCTAAAAGAACACATTTCTGCCCGTTTGATAACTCCTTGACATTTGACAGTCTTTTCAGACCAATCAGTCAGCGCTGACAGTTTTTCTTCAATGCTACCCGTCTCGAGGAGTAGCACTTGGGTAAAACCCGTCCTGCCACTTTTCTCAAGCCTATCAAAGGCAGCCCTTCGCCACGACGATCAACATCTGATACCACCACCACAGCCATCAATGTTTTTGGACTTCTTTCATTTTTATTTATTTCATTTTTTCTCTTAAACCAGTCTTCTGAGGCTTCATCATGAACATCAGAGCTGAACCCTGATGGAATGAAGTGCCCCACTTTCCAGTGTCAAATGGTGGCAGATTATTCTCGCCGCCCTAACCTTCTCCCAGTGTTGCCAGAACATTACAGTGACGTAGTTTTCACCGGAGGCCTCACGACTCAACTAAACTCTTCCATATTGGCGCTTACTGCTTTTGTTCTCAGAGGATCATTTTCCCCATATATTTTCTATATAGTCATACAATTAGACCTACTGTGCATTATCTACTGTATAGCCTATTATCCCGGAGGAGAGCGAGGGCTATGGGAACGCAACAAAGCTGTCAGTCTCTGGTTACATAATTCATATCAGCCATATTCAAACAAAATTTAACATTGTCATTCATCTAGGCAGGCGTGTGTGTGAAAGCACAGATAACTCCAAAGTAATAAATTAATAACACTCTACCATGGGAGCATGTGAATGAGCATGTTTAGTCATTCTGTTTGACAACAAAAGGAAACGGCCTATTCCGGGGAGTGGAAATCAAATTCACACTGATATTGTTGCCTCCTCCAAATGAGTCTCAGCCTGTACTGGCAGTAAAATGGCTCAAATGAACTGTATGGGAGCTATTTTTGTTTGCCCTTAAAGAGAGGAAGATATTCAAGGAAAACAGTATGCAGTCAGAGTGTCCTTGTTCTTAGAAAGCATTGTTGGTTGAAGAAAACATGAGTTTATGATTGCTTATAAAACTTGATAAAGGATTGGGAACCTTGAATCTGGAGGTAGCAGGAAGTGCATGTTTATTTGTTGATGCCTAGCATTGTAAACAACCAGCTCAATTATTTGAGAAATGTTGCTCTGATACACTCAGGTGCAACCTCAGTATGAACAATTTTCGGTGGTAAAAATACAGTTGAAGTCGGATCTTTACATTCACCTTAGCCAAATACATTTAAACGCAGTTTTTCACAATTCCAGTAAAAATTCCCTGTCTTCGGTCAGTTAGGACCACCACCTTATTTTAAGAATGTGAAATGTCAGAATAATAGTAGAGATAATCATTTATTTCAGCTTTTATTTCTTTCATCACATTCCCAGTGGGTCAGAAGTTTACATACACTTAATTTGTATTTGGTAACATTGCCTTTAAATTGTTTAACTTGGGTCAAATGTTTTGGGTAGCCTTCCACATGCTTCCCACAATAAGTTGGGTGAATTTTGTCCCATTCCTCCTGAGAGGGCTGGTGTAACGGAGTCAGGTTTGTAGGCCTCCTTGCTCGCACACACTTTTTCAGTTCTGCCCACAAATTATCTATGTGATTGAGGTCAGGGCTTTGTGATGGATACCTTGACTTTGTTGTCCTTAAGCCATTTTGTCACAACTTTGGAAGTATGCTTGGGGTCATTGTCCATTTGGAAGACCCATTTGCGACCAAGCTTTAATTTCCTGATTTATGTGTTGAGATGTTGCTTCAATATATCCACATAATTTTCCTACCTCATAATGCCATCTATTTTGTGAAGTTCACCAGTCCCTCTTGCCGCAAAGCACGCCCACAACATAATACTGCCATCCCCGTGCTTCACGGCTGGGATAGTGTTCTTCGGCTTGCAAGCATCCACCTTTTTCCTCCAAACATAACGATGGTCATTATGGCCAAACAGTTCTATTTTTGTTTCATCAGACCTGAGGACATTTCTCCAAATAGTACAATCTTTGTCCCCATGTGCAGTTGCAAATCGTAGTCTGGCTTTTTTATGGTGGTTTTGGAGCAGTGGCTTCTTCCTTGCTGAGCAGCCTTTCAGGTTATGTCGATATAGGACTCGTTTTATTATGTATATAGATACTTTTGTACCTGCTTCCTCCAGCATCTTCACAAGTTCCTTTGCTGTTGTTCTGGGATTGATTTGCATTTTTCGCACCAAAGTACGTTAATCTCTAGGAGACAGAACGTGTCTCCTTCCTGAGCGGTATGACGGCTGGGTGGTCCCATGGTGTTTATACTTGTGTACTATAGGATGAACCAGTCTTGTGGAGGTCTACAATTTTCTTTTGATTTTCCCGTGATGTCAAGCAAAGAGGCACTGAGTTTAAAGGTAGGCCTTGAAATAGATCCACATGTACACCTCCAATTGACTCAAATGATGTCAGAAGCTTCTAAAGCCATGACATAATTTTCTGTAATTTTCCAAGCTGTTAAAGGCACAGTCAACTTAGTGTATGTAAACTTCTGACCCACTGGAATTGTGATACAGTGAATTATAAGTGAAATAATCTGTCTGTAAACAATTGTTGAAAAAATTACTTGTGTCATGCACAAAGTAGATGTCCTAACCAACTTGCCAAAACTACAGTTTGTTAACAAGACATTTGTAGAGTGGTTGAAAAACGAGTTTTAATGACTCCAACCTAAGTGTATGTCAACTTCCAACTTCAACTGTATGTACTTTCAAATGTGGCTCAAAAAACAGTATCTTAACCTAATTGAAATGAACTGAATCAACTGTTTATTGGCACAGTAAATTCTCACGGAAACCACATGACGCCACACATTTTTTCAGAAACTTTCCCTGGCTGACACTACCATTGCTCAACTAAAAATGTTATCTGTCTCACCTAAATTGTTTAGGTCACAAATTGTTTTAGGTCCCCAAGGTGGCTGAGGCAGAGGCAGGGACTTGGGGGGACAACGGTGTGTGTGTCGATTCTGAGGTATGTTGATAAAACATTTCTTCATTTTGAACAAGTTATATAGATAATCTAATCAAGCCAGATCTATTAACTTTTAATAGATCTACTATAAGGGGAGCCTAAAGATACATAGATCCATAATCCACTTGTTAAGAGATGTAAATTATAATCAGTAAAATAAAGCAGTAAAATTTAAGTTGATTGTGTTGGGGGTAACTGCCCCCCCCCCCCTCGGTACTTGGGGAAAACACCCCTTTTCTAAAAACAACATTTAATTAAATAACTAAAAAAGTGTCAACTGTAGACACTTATTTCCCTACATGGTTCGTTCACCTGAACATGACCATCATCCACATACCAATGTTTACTGAACTTTGCTTTTTGTGTGTCAGTAAATGGACATTGTTCTTCGGGGGGTTACTCCACCCTATACAAAAACGTTTACTCTAAACACACACACACACACACACACACACACACACACACACACACACACACACACACACACACACACACACACACACACACACACACACACACACACACACACACACACACACACACACACACACACACACACACACACACACACACACTCCAGACCTGGGTTCAAACTCTATTTCAGATATTTCAATTACTTTTTAATACATTTCTAAACAAGTATTCAGATAACCTTTATTTGAAGAAACAAGTAGTTTAATATTGGAATGTATTTGGAAATACACTTGAAAAGTATTTGAAAATACTCAAAAACACTGACTCAAATACACTCTCATACATTTAACACAGTTATTTGAAAATAGTATAATACATTCAAATACAATTTGGTTGACTATTTGGTTTCTACAAATAACCATTCAAATACTCAAATAAAAGTACTTGTTTTTGGCTGTGTATTTGTATTTGAAAATATTCAAATATTTGAAAATATTCAAATACACAGAAAAAAGTATTTAAATAACAAATACTCAAATAGTCAGACACAGATACAGATACAGACACAGACACAGACACTGACACTGACACTGACACTGACACTGACACAGACACAGACACAGACACGGACACTGACATAATTTGAATTTGTCTGAATGCTGGTTTGGACTTCATGTGAGGTGTGACTGAAGATTTGATTAAAAAAGACCGCGAGGGAGACATGCCGACTTCCACTTATCACAGACTCTGAAGTCAGCCAGGTGGCAAATGTTTCTGAGAAGTCATATGAAATCCTTGTGAGAGACAGAGTGAGAGGGAGTGGAAAAGGGAGACTGAGCTAGTGAAAGACTCTCATCCCTCCCAGACAGAACGGTTATGAGTAAGAACAATGAGCTACAGATAAACAAACCTTGCCATCTCAAACGGGAAGTCTGAAATGTGTACTGTACATTTGATATTTTAGCATCAGCAGTGTTTTTGCTCTT